>NC_073692.1:417011258-417062895 GCF_029784155.1 Uranotaenia lowii
TACACCGGCGATGAAGTTCAACGTTTGAGATCCAGTTGCCAGGCCACCAAGCGCGGATGATGTTCCGCAGGCAGCGATTCACAAAAACTTGCAGTTTTCGCGTCGTCACCGCATATGTGCACCAAGTTTCACATCCGTACAGCAATACGGATTTGACGTTTGAGTTGAAGATTCGGATCTTAGTTCGTAGAGAGATCTGGCGTGACCGCCAGATGTTTCGGAGACTCGCAAACGCAAATCGGGCTTTTCTGATCCGGGTTTCGATGTCCTTCTTGGTCCCACCATCAGGCGTAATCTGGCTACCAAGATACTGGAAGCACTCCACTGTCTCAACCTGTTGTCCAGCTACCACGAAATTGGAACGATTTTCTGTGTTGATTTCCTCCTACTTGGTCTTCCCGACATTGATTTTGAGACCTGCTGCCTTGGAGCTTTCGGTGAGGTCGTCGAGTTTGCTCTGCATGTCTTGTTGTGTTTGGGCGAGCAAAACAATATCGTCTGCCAGGTCAAGGTCGTTCAGTTGCTCCATTGTTGAAGGATTCCACGGCAATGCTCGGTTTGGTCTACAGTCAATCGATCCAGTCAAGATCCCATCCATTACGATGAGAAAAAGCAACAGTGACAAAATACATCCTTGTCTCACTTCAGCAGTTACCGGGATTGGTTCGGACAAGACACCGTCGTGCAAGATTTTGCACGCAAATGCCTCGTACGGTGCTTCGATGAGATGGACTAGTTTCTCTGGGGCCCCTCGTCGTGTTAGAGCAGCCCAGATGTTTCGGATGTTTTTTTTCGGAATCAACGAACACCAGCAGAAGAGAGTCCTGGAATTCGTTGATTTGTTCCAGTATTATTCGTAGCGTTGTGATGTGGTCCACACATGATCGTCCGGATCGGAATCCAGCTAGTTGCCGTCGGAGTGTAGCGTCGATTTTCTCCTGGATCCTGTTCAGGATCACTTTGCAGAGTACTTTGAGAGTTGTACAGATCAAAGTTATGCCACGCCTGTTACCACACTCGGTCAGGTCTCCTTTCTTCGGGACCTTTACGAGGATACCCTGCATCCAGTCGGCCGGGAATGTTGCAGTATCCCAAATGTCTGCGAAAAGACGGTGCAACATTTGTGCTGACAGGGCAGGGTCGGCTTTCAGCATTTCAGCAGGGATGCAATCGATCCCGAATGCTTTGTTGGATTTCATGTCCTTGATTGCCGCTTCTATTTCAGCCAGCGAGGGCGCTTCCGTTGACGCCATTTATGCGACTTACTGGTGGCGCCTCGAGCTGCGGGTTCTGTTGGCTATCGTTATTTGTGACTCGGAAAAGTTGTTCAAAATGTTCAGTCCAACGCTTGAGGTGATCTGTTCGATCTGTCAGTGGCATTCTTGCATTAATCCTTGCACCACTGAGGCGGCGAGAAATGTCATAAAGTAATCGGATATCTCCATAGCATTGGCGGCGGCTCTTTCTCCCTCTTCGGCTAGGGAGTTTGTCCAGGCTCTCTTGTCTCGTCTACAAGCTCGTTTAACTGCCTTTTCCAGCTTCGCATATCGTAAGCGGGCGGCTGCTTTGGCTGACCCGGTACATGCCTGCATTCTGCCTGCATCTTTTGGCATTGATAAACATTAAATTTCAATGACATCACTGCTGGATTCCTAACGAGGTATTGCATGATTACTTTTCATGCAATACTTCGCGAGGCTCCAGCTGTGATGTCAATTGAATTTATTGTTTATCAATGCGAAAAGACATAACCCTGTTGAAAGGCTAATAACTTTTTTGCCTCATAAGATACGATGTTGTAGTCTTCTTCAAAGTTATTCAGGGGAAAATTTCCTTATGAATTTGTAAATTGGCACGAAAATCACTTAAACTTAAAAATTCTGCAAAAAATCATGGATGAGTTTTGGACCAAGTCGAAGCTCTTTTGACCCCAGGGATTGAGAAATTCCAAAATAACCCCCAATCGACTCAGTCTAATGTACAATATGTTGCATTTCCCATTTTATTTACTCTATCCGTTTACGTTAAAAACTTCATTTTCATCGTTTGCCATCAATATGCTTTAAAGCATTATATTTTTTATCACAAAAGTATGTAAATAAACATGTTAACCGACAACAATTATTACCAATGTCATTTATCAAAAAATGTAATGCTACATATATCTTTTGTCAATTGGCATTAGATTGGACAAATTAATATTTATTGCATGACCCGTCGAGTGGCACCGTTTAGAGTGCAAGATTACCAGATTCTATTTCAACGTATTATTCAGTTGTTTCCTAGAGGAAATAAATAATACCTCATGAAAATACATAATAGATGTGAAACATGAAGGGAAAATGCAATATGGAACTTTAAACAGATATGTCCCGATCCTCAAAACAATTTACCAACTGATGGTAACCTTCACTTAGAACGCAGCTAATTGTTGGATCGATTTTGTAATTTTGTTCACCCGGCAAAGGCAATAATGCTGTCAAACTGGTAGAACATTTAAACTGCACCCAGGAACGAAGATTGTCTGTTATTTAGCGGGCTAATCCACGCATTGCTTCCGTCCTCCCAATATAATCGATGCTTAATTGCTGCAATCCGGATATATGTACCTATGTATGTTTCGATGCGTACTTACCCCTACTAAACGGTACCGGCACATATGTCACTGGTTTGTCCCGGAAATGACAATAAAATATCCCACTCTGTGACAACACGTGTTCGCGTTTAGACTCGTTTTTCCCGCCGCGAAACGAACTCGAATCTCTAATTAGAAGGGGCCCCGGTAATAATCACATTGCAATTATCATTAAATTTGGCATCAATTTGTGGAATGACTTCTATTAGGTAAATTTCCGTTGAAGCTTGTGAACTGATTTAATTTAAACTCAAATTATTGGAAAATGGATATGATAATAATTTTTGATAATTATATTCATAGAGATGTTTGAATTAAAGTTTTAATTAAATTCCATTGTGGTTAGATAGAATAAACATTAAATTTGTATTAAGAATCGCAATTATCATTCAAGTTGAGATTATCAAGGGTTACATCATGGTGATGAATTCAGCGTACTGTCTTAATTAAGATTCGAAATTTTACTTACTTCTCAAGAAAAAAATTAATTCTATTTTTTTTGTTAATTGAACCCAGATTAAAAAGTACAAAAATTGAGGTTCAGGATTTAAAAAAAAACATGATTCAGAATTCATAAAATAAGGAGAAACAAAAAAAAAAAACAAAAAAAAGGAATGACAAAAATGACAAAAATGACAAAAATGACAAAAATGACAAAAATGACAAAAATGACAAAAATGACAAAAATGACAAAAATGACAAAAATGACAAAAATGACAAAAATGACAAAAATGACAAAAATGACAAAAATGACAAAAATGACAAAAATGACAAAAATGACAAAAATGACAAAAATGACAAAAATGACATAAATGACAAAAATGACAAAAATGAAAAAAAATGATAAAAATGAAAAAAAAAAATGATAAAAATGACAAAAATGACAAAAATGACAAAAATGACAAAAATGACAAAAATGACAAAAATGACAAAAATGACAAAAATGACAAAAATGACAAAAATGACAAAAATGACAAAAATGACAAAAATGACAAAAATGACAAAAATGACAAAAATGACAAAAATGACAAAAATGATAAAAATGACAAAAATGACAAAAATGACAAAAATGACAAAAATGACAAAAATGACAAAAATGACAAAAATGACAAAAATGACAAAAATGACAAAAATGACAAAAATGACAAAAATGACAAAAATGACAAAAATGACAAAAATGACAAAAATGACAAAAATGACAAAAATGACAAAAATGACAAAAATGACAAAAATGACAAAAATGACAAAAATGACAAAAATGACAAAAATGACAAAAATGACAAAAATGACAAAAATGACAAAAATGACAAAAATGACAAAAATGACAAAAATGACAAAAATGACAAAAATGACAAAAATGACAAAAATGACAAAAATGACAAAAATGACAAAAATGACAAAAATGACAAAAATGACAAAAATGACAAAAATGACAAAAATGACAAAAATGACAAAAATGACAAAAATGACAAAAATGACAAAAATGACAAAAATGACAAAAATGACAAAAATGACAAAAATGACAAAAATGACAAAAATGACAAAAATGACAAAAATGACAAAAATGACAAAAATGACAAAAATGACAAAAATGACAAAAATGACAAAAATGACAAAAATGACAAAAATGACAAAAATGACAAAAATGACAAAAATGACAAAAATGACAAAAATGACAAAAATGACAAAAATGACAAAAATGACAAAAATGACAAAAATGACAAAAATGACAAAAATGACAAAAATGACAAAAATGACAAAAATGACAAAAATGACAAAAATGACAAAAATGACAAAAATGACAAAAATGACAAAAATGACAAAAATGACAAAAATGACAAAAATGACAAAAATGACAAAAATGACAAAAATGACAAAAATGACAAAAATGACAAAAATGACAAAAATGACAAAAATGACAAAAATGACAAAAATGACAAAAATGACAAAAATGACAAAAATGACAAAAATGACAAAAATGACAAAAATGACAAAAATGACAAAAATGACAAAAATGACAAAAATGACAAAAATGACAAAAATGACAAAAATGACAAAAATGACAAAAATGACAAAAATGACAAAAATGACAAAAATGACAAAAATGACAAAAATGACAAAAATGACAAAAATGACAAAAATGACAAAAATGACAAAAATGATAAAAATGACAAAAATGACAAAAATGACAAAAATGACAAAAATGACAAAAATGACAAAAATGACAAAAATGACAAAAATGACAAAAATGACAAAAATGACAAAAATGACAAAAATGACAAAAATGACAAAAATGACAAAAATGACAAAAATGACAAAAATGACAAAAATGACAAAAATGACAAAAATGACAAAAATGACAAAAATGACAAAAATGACAAAAATGACAAAAATGACAAAAATGACAAAAATGACAAAAATGACAAAAATGACAAAAATGACAAAAATGACAAAAATGACAAAAATGACAAAAATGACAAAAATGACAAAAATGACAAAAATGACAAAAATGACAAAAATGACAAAAATGACAAAAATGACAAAAATGACAAAAATGACAAAAATGACAAAAATGACAAAAATGACAAAAATGACAAAAATGACAAAAATGACAAAAATGACAAAAATGACAAAAATGACATAAATGACAAAAATGAAAAAAAAAATGATAAAAATGAAAAAAAAATGATAAAAAAAATGATAAAAATGACAAAAATGACAAAAATGACAAAAATGACAAAAATGACAAAAATGACAAAAATGACAAAAATGACAAAAATGACAAAAATGACAAAAATGACAAAAATGACAAAAATGACAAAAATGACAAAAATGACAAAAATGACAAAAATGACAAAAATGACAAAAATGACAAAAATGACAAAAATGACAAAAATGACAAAAATGACAAAAATGACAAAAATGACAAAAATGACAAAAATGACAAAAATGACAAAAATGACAAAAATGACAAAAATGACAAAAATGACAAAAATGACAAAAATGACAAAAATGACAAAAATGACAAAAATGACAAAAATGACAAAAATGACAAAAATGACAAAAATGACAAAAATGACAAAAATGACAAAAATGACAAAAATGACAAAAATGACAAAAATGACAAAAATGACAAAAATGACAAAAATGACAAAAATGACAAAAATGACAAAAATGACAAAAATGACAAAAATGACAAAAATGACAAAAATGACAAAAATGACAAAAATGACAAAAATGACAAAAATGACAAAAATGACAAAAATGACAAAAATGACAAAAATGACAAAAATGACAAAAATGACAAAAATGACAAAAATGACAAAAATGACAAAAATGACAAAAATGACAAAAATGACAAAAATGACAAAAATGACAAAAATGACAAAAATGACAAAAATGACAAAAATGACAAAAATGACAAAAATGACAAAAATGACAAAAATGACAAAAATGACAAAAATGACAAAAATGACAAAAATGACAAAAATGACAAAAATGACAAAAATGACAAAAATGACAAAAATGACAAAAATGACAAAAATGACAAAAATGACAAAAATGACAAAAATGACAAAAATGACAAAAATGACAAAAATGACAAAAATGACAAAAATGACAAAAATGACAAAAATGACAAAAATGACAAAAATGACAAAAATGACAAAAATGACAAAAATGACAAAAATGACAAAAATGACAAAAATGACAAAAATGACAAAAATGACAAAAATGACAAAAATGACAAAAATGACAAAAATGACAAAAATGACAAAAATGACAAAAATGACAAAAATGACAAAAATGACAAAAATGACAAAAATGACAAAAATGACAAAAATGACAAAAATGACAAAAATGACAAAAATGACAAAAATGACAAAAATGACAAAAATGACAAAAATGACAAAAATGACAAAAATGACAAAAATGACAAAAATGACAAAAATGACAAAAATGACAAAAATGACAAAAATGACAAAAATGACAAAAATGACAAAAATGACAAAAATGACAAAAATGACAAAAATGACAAAAATGACAAAAATGACAAAAATGACAAAAATGACAAAAATGACAAAAATGACAAAAATGACAAAAATGACAAAAATGACAAAAATGACAAAAATGACAAAAATGACAAAAATGACAAAAATGACAAAAATGACAAAAATGACAAAAATGACAAAAATGACAAAAATGACAAAAATGACAAAAATGACAAAAATGACAAAAATGACAAAAATGACAAAAATGACAAAAATGACAAAAATGACAAAAATGACAAAAATGACAAAAATGACAAAAATGACAAAAATGACAAAAATGACAAAAATGACAAAAATGACAAAAATGACAAAAATGACAAAAATGACAAAAATGACAAAAATGACAAAAATGACAAAAATGACAAAAATGACAAAAATGACAAAAATGACAAAAATGACAAAAATGACAAAAATGACAAAAATGACAAAAATGACAAAAATGACAAAAATGACAAAAATGACAAAAATGACAAAAATGACAAAAATGACAAAAATGACAAAAATGACAAAAATGACAAAAATGACAAAAATGACAAAAATGACAAAAATGACAAAAATGACAAAAATGACAAAAATGACAAAAATGACAAAAATGACAAAAATGACAAAAATGACAAAAATGACAAAAATGACAAAAATGACAAAAATGACAAAAATGACAAAAATGACAAAAATGACAAAAATGACAAAAATGACAAAAATGACAAAAATGACAAAAATGACAAAAATGACAAAAATGACAAAAATGACAAAAATGACAAAAATGACAAAAATGACAAAAATGACAAAAATGACAAAAATGACAAAAATGACAAAAATGACAAAAATGACAAAAATGACAAAAATGACAAAAATGACAAAAATGACAAAAATGACAAAAATGACAAAAATGACAAAAATGACAAAAATGACAAAAATGACAAAAATGACAAAAATGACAAAAATGACAAAAATGACAAAAATGACAAAAATGACAAAAATGACAAAAATGACAAAAATGACAAAAATGACAAAAATGACAAAAATGACAAAAATGACAAAAATGACAAAAATGACAAAAATGACAAAAATGACAAAAATGACAAAAATGACAAAAATGACAAAAATGACAAAAATGACAAAAATGACAAAAATGACAAAAATGACAAAAATGACAAAAATGACAAAAATGACAAAAATGACAAAAATGACAAAAATGACAAAAATGACAAAAATGACAAAAATGACAAAAATGACAAAAATGACAAAAATGACAAAAATGACAAAAATGACAAAAATGACAAAAATGACAAAAATGACAAAAATGACAAAAATGACAAAAATGACAAAAATGACAAAAATGACAAAAATGACAAAAATGACAAAAATGACAAAAATGACAAAAATGACAAAAATGACAAAAATGACAAAAATGACAAAAATGACAAAAATGACAAAAATGACAAAAATGACAAAAATGACAAAAATGACAAAAATGACAAAAATGACAAAAATGACAAAAATGACAAAAATGACAAAAATGACAAAAATGACAAAAATGACAAAAATGACAAAAATGACAAAAATGACAAAAATGACAAAAATGACAAAAATGACAAAAATGACAAAAATGACAAAAATGACAAAAATGACAAAAATGACAAAAATGACAAAAATGACAAAAATGACAAAAATGACAAAAATGACAAAAATGACAAAAATGACAAAAATGACAAAAATGACAAAAATGACAAAAATGACAAAAATGACAAAAATGACAAAAATGACAAAAATGACAAAAATGACAAAAATGACAAAAATGACAAAAATGACAAAAATGACAAAAATGACAAAAATGACAAAAATGACAAAAATGACAAAAATGACAAAAATGACAAAAATGACAAAAATGACAAAAATGACAAAAATGACAAAAATGACAAAAATGACAAAAATGACAAAAATGACAAAAATGACAAAAATGACAAAAATGACAAAAATGACAAAAATGACAAAAATGACAAAAATGACAAAAATGACAAAAATGACAAAAATGACAAAAATGACAAAAATGACAAAAATGACAAAAATGACAAAAATGACAAAAATGACAAAAATGACAAAAATGACAAAAATGACAAAAATGACAAAAATGACAAAAATGACAAAAATGACAAAAATGACAAAAATGACAAAAATGACAAAAATGACAAAAATGACAAAAATGACAAAAATGACAAAAATGACAAAAATGACAAAAATGACAAAAATGACAAAAATGACAAAAATGACAAAAATGACAAAAATGACAAAAATGACAAAAATGACAAAAATGACAAAAATGACAAAAATGACAAAAATGACAAAAATGACAAAAATGACAAAAATGACAAAAATGACAAAAATGACAAAAATGACAAAAATGACAAAAATGACAAAAATGACAAAAATGACAAAAATGACAAAAATGACAAAAATGACAAAAATGACAAAAATGACAAAAATGACAAAAATGACAAAAATGACAAAAATGACAAAAATGACAAAAATGACAAAAATGACAAAAATGACAAAAATGACAAAAATGACAAAAATGACAAAAATGACAAAAATGACAAAAATGACAAAAATGACAAAAATGACAAAAATGACAAAAATGACAAAAATGACAAAAATGACAAAAATGACAAAAATGACAAAAATGACAAAAATGACAAACATGACAAAAATGACAAATATGACAAAGATAATAAAAATATTTTTATATAGAATTCCTTATGTAGATCGAGTGAAGCTCCACTATCATGCTTTGTTACACAAAAGTAGAAAAAAACATTCAAAATTTTGGACATAGTTAGTTCATCGAATAAAATTTACTTACATAAATTTTGAACAGCTTTGGCACCAGCAAAGCAATCAGTGTACCTCATGACCCAGAGTAAATATTTTTTGTTTGAACTGTCGGTTTTTCAAGCATCTGAATTCAATGATATTGATATGGATAAGTTTAAAAACTATGTTTCACACTGGTATTCAAATAGTTGTTAAAAAGTATGATCCAAAAGAGATTTTTTAAATGAATAAAAAAACACGCGTTTTCCTATTTGGAATGCAAAAGTCCATAATAAATATAATTTATTTTAGATAAGTGATGAATAACGTGCCAATAACATTAAATCACATTTGAAAATGCATCTTCCATTATCAAATTCTCATTTAATTTTATTCTTCAATTGAATAAAATATTACTCAATTATCAAACCGTTTTGCATTTTCCTGCTTCCACAATTTAAACAAAAATACCGGGAGCGATGCACGTTATTTTTGAATGAATATGGAGCCCTTTATGAATCGCACCCACCTGGTCGAACCAGGGAGTGAGCAATAATTTTCCACCCTCCAGCCTTGATTATCATTTTCGAAAACGAGCTGATATTCGAATCACGTATCCCGCCTTCGTTCGGAACCGGACACACGGGAATGGAAAATACATTCTCATTTTCCCGAGTGCCTTTCCGATGAAAAAAAAACCGATAAAAAACATTGGAAGATACCATACCATGTGACTCTGTTTGAGAAAGAAAAATATTCGGAACCGGACATTCCAAATTTATTCAAGTAAGAAATCAACATTTTCACACTTTACACCCTATGGTCGGTATTTCCGGTAAATGAGCGAGCAGACAGCTCCCCGTGGGTAGAGCAGCCATTCAAAACAGCTCCCACGAAATGGTTGGTCTTTCTTTTTGGCACGAGCTTGTGTAACGGTGGGAAACTTTTCGAAAGTTGGTGGTTGTTAGCTTCTCCTCCCCGATTTCTTTACATATGCAAAGTGATTCGTGGAGCTTGGAAGACAAAGCAAAACGGTTTATTGGTCACAGTGATTTTTTTCTGGATAGAAAAGTTAGTTATAACTCGTCGATTACAAGAAGAAAATTTGAAAAAAAGAACAGATTTTTAAAAATTGTCTCTATAGTAAACTTTCAACCTCTCGTGCTTTAAATGGTTTAAAAAAACATGTTAGGGAAATCACTTGGGTTTGAACAGATAACACTGAATCATTAAAAATTTCATGCTGAAAATCATATTGTTAAATATTTTTATGATGCTACTAATTTAGTATAGTATTATTAATTTATGAATACTGTTAAATAGTCAACTGAAAAACAAGAATGGAAATGTCTCAAAATTATTTAAAAAAATGTGCAACAGCTCTATGGTGTAACTAGAAGACCGAACCTCTGACAGCTAATATCCAATTGTTTAAAAAAAAAAATCTTGATTTTTATAATGGTAAATTTCTTAACTTTGTGTAATAGACCGCTGCAAGCATAGTATGAAAAATTTCAAATCTATTATATAAAATTCTCTTGTAACGGTGTTTGTAGTACTACTCCTCCGGAATGACCCAGCCGATTCTAATGAAATTATTTTTAGAATATTCTGTAGGCATGCGAATCGGTTTATATCGAATAAAAATAACCAAAAGTCGCGTCAATTGTCCGTAATAATTAAATTTGTAGTTTTTTCCAATCAAATTAAAGTCATGGCTTCCATTTTTCAAGATTTTTTTTCCTTTGGGCGCCGGGCGGGCGGTTTGTTTTTCGTCTCCATGGTCTTAGCGTCGCGAGCAAACGTCGCGTCGTGAGAGGATAGTAACCAGGGCATAGCATACTGATTAGTGGGAACATTTGGGCGCCTATATCTCAACCAAGCAAACTTTCAATGCACGTGGAGGCGATATGAAGCCTAGATGTGTTTTTTTCTACTTGATTCCCTAGCTTATTTGTTCAGCACATATGAATAAATGAAGCCTAGCTGTTAACCAGATTGATATTTTGCTGATCAAATCTTAACCATTCAAACGATTTTCAATATTAAAACTATTTTGATTTCATGTTAATTGAATTAACAATGGTTGTCTAAAAACATGAATTTGATACTGATGCATATGAAAAAATGGTATGACTCTTTGCGGACGTTTGAAAAAAAAGTGGGGAAGATTTACGTACGATTGTATGATCCAATACGCCTAGAAACATTTTTCGAACATGTACAAATGACCTTAACTGAAGATCAATCAAGCGCTTTTAAATTTACAGAACAACAACAAAATCCGTTGAAAATGAACAAACACATGTACTGAACAAGAGCCTGTCCTTTGAAATGGATTAAATAGGATTGATGTTCTTTTAAAGATTTTTTTTTTGGCAACCATATATGAAAGTTATCAATAAAATAAGAAGAATTTTTAGTTAAAAGGTACACTTGAGCGAAAGCAAACGTTCAACATTTACAAAAAATGTATACATTATTTCTTCATTTATAAATGGTAGGGCCCAAATAATCCATCTAACACAAACTCAACTTATACCAAAATCATTCCCCGAAAAACTGTTTACAGGTTCACTGTTTTTTTTACTCAGAATTCAAGTACGTACTGAACATAAACGTACGTATGTTTTTGTTTAACATATTTCGGCTACATAGAAGAGACTTCAAATCCGCTTTTTTGTTGAAAAGTTTTTTTGTGATTGATATTCCAGAAGAAGAGTATTTTTGAAAGCAGAAGCAGAACTTTTAGATAAGTATTTATTATGACCTAAAAGTGTTTAAAATAAAATTAACTTCTGTCATTTCACACGGTGAAACAAGTGGCAACGCGCCTTTTATCCATGAAACATATACCTTTCAAGATTTTTTTTCTTCAAAATGATCAGAAAGGGTATCCCGAATGTTCAATCTGAAGCGGATATTCATAATTGTTGAATGCCTTTGTAAATGAAGGCCTTATGGTAAAACAGTGTTCAGTGAAATTGATGTACCAAGCATTATTTTATTCTGGAGATAAACTGCAGATATATCAATGCAAGTTGTTAAAAAAGATAAACAGGAACAAGTAATAAACTCATTTTAAAGACTTTACACTGACACATCTGAGAAGGACCAATGCGATTTCACGTGCATCAATAAATGGGACAAATGTAAACTTAAATATATCTTTTTGAAAGAATATGAAAGTTGAACTGTGATGATATCCGTTTGCACTTGCCCCGATGTTTCTTTATTAAAAATTACAATTTATAATATAAAAAAGAAACTTAAATGTTTTTTAAGGTTTCGAGGTATATTTATATGAAAATTTCCAGAAAATAGAATGAACTCATGAAATCATCGTAGCCTTAACAGAATAGTTCTTTTCGATGTATTTCACTTTTTTGGACATGATTTTGATGAAAATATGGATATTATTTAATTACCACTGCTTCCAAGGGTAAGGATAGTGAACAAAAAGCTCCTTGAAAATGGTTAGTTAAAAACCTCCTCTAATGTTTTTTATTTCTTCAGTTCTAAAAAATATACCACCCTAAGCTACTCAGAAGCTGAAAGTGCTGCGTTGGACAGAATATTGGGCAAATACTTCAAAAATTATCCCAAAATTCAGAATTCTTTTTCCATAAAGTTTCATATGCAATAAATTCCAATTAATGAGAAACTTTTGATTTCGATTTCAACCTTAAAGTAAACTCGAGCAAAGCGGAGTAAATAAACTAAATGGTATTCAATAAATGAAACATAGATAATATCAAAATATAGTTATTTATAGAACAACTTACAAATAGTGGTTACGTTGAGTGCTGAAAAAAAAACCCATTTTGCAACGGAAACCTGATACCTGATACCATTCAGCAATATTCAAAGCATCTGAATCCCAGAAAAGTAAATGAAAAATATTCATGTAAGATTTATTGAAGGTATTTCTTTGATAATTTATGTAAAGACCCGTAGAATTGAGTTAAAATTCTTAGGTTTTATTCCGATAGAACTAAGCGGGACAATTCGAGTAAACGGAAAGAAAGGATATGTAAATAGAAACTAGGACATGTTTACGAAAGTGCAAAAATGGACATGGTATGACGAAGTTTACCGGGTCTGCTAGTCTATATATATAAAACAGGGAGAGAGACAGACCATACAGAAATGTGCGAACACGCATAACTCTTCACTGGATCATCCGATTTGCATGCGATTTTTTTTGTTGTGTTCGTCTTCACGCGAAGAATAACACAACGGAGAGATAATTTCGAAAATGTTTTTGTGGAATTTGAAAATAAATTTTTAGTTTTTATTCGTTTCAAATAAAAGTCATGGCACCCAATTTCCAGTTTTTTTTATTCGAATCACCCAGAGTAGGAAGGCGCCAAAAGCAATCAAGGCTTACTGATGTGCATCCATCTCTCTATAGGAAGTTTTGGCGCCCATTTTCGTTGCAAGTGTACTTTTTACGTGGCACCAGTAAAATGGATACTTGGATGTGATTTTCCCTATGGGGTTCCGCAACTACGAAGCATAGTAAAGCCTGTACGAAGAGTATTGACAAAATTTGATATTTTTTGCATCAGAATCAAGGCAATTCTAATTTTTTTTTAGATGTTTGTTCGTTCACCGTTAATTTTTTTTGAAATGTCATATTCTTTTAGCAACTCAAGCAATATGGCTGTAAAATTTCCAAAAGACTCAAAACAATTTAATAAGATTGAATTGGAACATTTTATTATCAAATCATTTTTAATGAATTTTGGTAACACCAATAGAAAGTCATATAACTGGTAAAAGATCACCTTAATTTATTTTTTGTTGATTTTAACCAGTTAGTTTGAGAATTGAAGGTTATTAATTTTGTGATTCCAAGTAAATTGAATCATAAAAACGGATTGGAGGATCAGGAAACATTGGAAAATCCACACTACCTTTCATGCTCAGTGGTTAATCGGAACTTTTGAAAATTTTCGTTATATAGGACTTTACCGTAATCAATAATATCATCAAGTTCTAAAAACTTGGAAGAATATAAAAATTTAACATTTAAGTAAAAAGCATGCCACCGAAAATTTCAAAACATTTAAGTATAGAGAAAAATCTGAACCAATACACAAAAATACAAAAAAAAGTTTCGTACCAGATATCAGATCAAAAAAACAATCTATCAAGCACAAGTGAGTTTAAGAAAATAAACACTTGAATTCTATCAACAAAAATAGAATCAAGATCAAAGAAAATCAGCTTTTGAATTAACGTTCAAATATAACTGAAAATCCAGATTCATAGAGCCAAATTCAGAATATTGATATAAATAAACAATCAAATTCAGAATTAAATTGAACTGTTTGGATTACTGTTTCATAACTTACGATCATGAACTAAAATTTTAAATAATTTTTGATTGTTATGAATTTTTATTCCAAATACTCAAAATAGATGTGCCTTCATTCAAGGTTTTAAATGCTAAGAGAAAAGTTATACCAAAACATGACAGTTTAAATTCTGTTTTTTTAATTTCCTAATTTAAAGTGCAAATTGCACTAACCTAACTGAAAATTGAAAAAAGATAATGATGACACAAATTATTAAAGAGATTTTTATACATTATTTTGATTAAAAAAGTGTTGCTGTAAAATGAGATGAATAGTGACTTTTCATGAATTGTTAAATATTTGTCAAACTCAGCTCTGTCAATTCACAATAAGATGCAATAAGTATATTTAGTACAAAGTCCGAAAAAACGACATTTGAAATGATGAAAAAAAAAATTAAAAATTAAGTTTATTTCCATTATTCTTTAAATGTTCTGGTTTTGTCCAATCCATTTTTGAATTTTTCTATTCTGACGATCATGCTTAAAGAAAACTTCAATGTATTTAAATACAGAGGTAAACACAAATAAAAAAAACGCAGTTTATGACGACTCCAGCAAAAAAGATCCATTTTCTGTTCAAATCAATCTTCAGCAATTTTAAAATACTTGATCAGATAGAACTTTTTTAATAAAAATGATGGCTAAACTAAATTGACACTTGATAGATTAAGCGTTCTTAAGTTACCGGAACAAAATAAGTTCGCTAACCAAAAGTTAGCGTAACTTATTTGTATATTGAATTATAATTCTGGATTTTTTTCTGACACAAGGGTATCCACTCGCTTTTATCCACTCAAAAGGAAGGCTGACTAAGGAACAGTGCTAAAATATAAAAAAAAATCTCAAAAATACAGGCTAAACAAAGTTTGCCGGGTCAGCTAGTATTATTAAAATCTTAATTGCATTTCTGATTTCATTTTTCGGATTCTGTATCCAGTTTGGGATTCTTGATTTTTGGTTCGAATCATCATTGAAAGTTGAAATCAAAAGCTGTTTTGTAATCGATCAAGGTTGCTTTTTCTATTTCATTCAAAATTGAATTCGTGATTTTTGAAACTCAGATGCGTTTTCAAAATTTAAAAAAATCGAAACCATCTTGGGTTTTATTTAATTTTCAAACAAAATTTTAAAAGTCAATTCTTTGAAATCTCATTTAAAAAAAAGTTCAACATTTCTGGCAATCCAGAATCAAAATTCAGATCTTTAATCAGATATATCACTTTTTTTTAACCACATTTTATTTTCAATATGCAAGTCGTATGAAAGTTATAATATAAATAATAAATTCTGATTGAAAGCCAAAAAATCAGAATTAAAATTTCAATTCATGGCTTATAATGGAAACGCTGATTTTGATTCCAATTCAGGTATAGTTTTTTATATTTCCGAAATCGCATTGAACTTCGAAAAAAACTAAAATTCTAATTTTGAGTTCAAGTGCAGAATAGAGATTTAGAATTAATATTCAAATTGTGGATTCAAATTGAGCTCGTTAATGAGTTACACTATCATAATAAATTTATAATTTTGATTGTAAGTTCAATTTCAAAATTTCAAATTCTTCAACAAGTCAATTTGAATATATATTCAACTTAAAATTAGAAACTTAAAGTAGAGTTCGAGTTAGTTTTGTCATTCTAGGGATTTGTGATTTTAATTTTCTTTAAACTATCCACAGAGTTTTAATTGTGAAATTGAATTTCGATGAAAAATAATTTCTGTTATCTTCCTGTAAACTTCCTGTAAAATTTCCATATTTTTTGTTGAACATTTGCAGTTACAGTTTTTCTTAAGAGAAATTTTGAACTTAAATCTAAAATTGTAATTTGTTCACAGGAATCAGATTTGAACCAAAAAATTTGAATTTATCACTTTTACTTGTGAAAATTTGATTAATTTTGAAAGGTTTCTTGAAAAAAAAACTCAAATCAAAATGAAAAGCTACATAGGTTCAGCCGGGTTTTTTTTTTGTCAAATCAAAGATTTCTTTTTTTAAAAAAGGGTTCCATAAATTGAAACGTTAACTTGCCATTTCAAAGTTTTAAAGATGTATTTTCAAAAGTTTCTATGCTATACGAAAAACGAACTTGATATTCAATAATCAAATATTATAAAAAATCTTTATATTTGAAATTTTCATGCATCGATTAAGCAAAAATATCCTAGTAAAAATTGGTTATCCAAATCTCCCCCTCCCCCCCCCCCCTCCCTTTTTTAATGAGTCGGTTCTTCCTACGGCCCTGCATTGGTTTATTCCTACTGAGAATAAATCAATCAATAAAATTTTTATCTTACCTACAACTAGAAAGGACCTAACATTGCTGAAAATTGCAATAAAAGTCTATTAGAAGATATGCTCTTCGTTAATATCGCTATAACTAATATGTTGAAAATGTTTTCTGATAATCATAGCATAACGATGAAACATTTTGTGGTGCATATTGAAAACTGATTAGTACCTCCGAAGTTGTGAGTTCGAATCCTGGAGGAAACATATAAGAATTTGAATTGTTTCACTTCCAAACCTTTTGCACATAATCATATCTTAACAAGCTCATTAAGATAAGGATTTGGCTAACCAATTCCGTTTAAATGACGAAAAAAATATACGAATTTTGATTATCATGAACTTGGATAAACCAAATGTTACAAATATTGTAATATTAAAGCCCAAATGAAATATGTTTGCTATATATTATCTGAAGCACATATTTTTGTTTATCTAGCCTTTTGTATCAATTCAGTATTGATTTGGTAATGATTATTTTTTCATTTCTGTTCAGTGGCATTCAATGGATTAGACCGAACCGCTTAAGAAGATTAATTTTTTCGTCGTTCTGTTAATAGTTGAAAGCAAAAGCAAAAAACCGAAGCAATTTCTTCTCCATAATAGGGAAATCAACATAAGGCAAAGAGTAGATTCGCATTGATTTTCAAAACAAAAAAAATATCTGCATGTTTCTAGGTCGGAAAATCAGAGCTTTTTTTTAACTAAAAACCTGGCATAATCCAGGCACTTGATTTCATAATTGATCATCAGAAGATCTTGAATAACATTGTAAGGCTTTTCAAAATAGTTTATGTTCATTTTGGTAAAAGTGACTCAAAAATTGATGTGCCTCCTGGCATAAAAATCTGTTTGATAAGGGATATCTTTTTTCAAAAAGAAGAAGATAAAAGTAAAATAAGAAGAAAATAAATTTAATGAAAAATGGTTGTTAATGAGATACGGCAGATTTGAACTCTTTAGAAAATTCTGTATGTTTGTATTTTTATTTCCATTTCCATTTGTATCTGCAATCGTATGATGTTTCTCTCTGGAGCCATCAGTTTCCTTGTGAGTTCTTATACAGAATGCCAGCATGACTTCAAGTTCATTTTTTAAACGAAAAAAAAATTGAGGATAAAAGTCTAACTTTCAAATCAAATTTATCGTTATTTAAATTTTTGTTTGTATTGAAACTTATCTCTGGAGCCACAACTATGTTTAGTGATTCGTAATTAGAACATCAGCGACAAGTGCAAAAAGAGGATTAAAAATTTGACATTTTGCTCTTATATCTACAATTTCCTAACCTTTAAGTCACCAAGCATCGATGTAAAATGTCTTTTTTGCAAGCGTTTTTAAAAATATCATGAAAACTTTCCATTTTTTTTCATTGAAAAGTTTAGGCCAAGGTTTAATGAATAAGTAAACGCATTGGCTATGCAGAGAAGCTTTTTGTGATTTGTTTTATTTTCATCCTCAATCAGCCTAGAGATTAGCTACCACAGACGCTAAATGCAATTGAATTTTTTTTGAATATCATCGATTACCGTTTATGAGGTACAAGTTAGGTGATTTGAATTTTTGATTTTTTTAAATATTAAATTAAAATGCGTTGCGTCAAATTAGAGCTGAACTAACCGCTTCCAATATTTATGAAGATTTTGATGGTTGTTCAATCAACCTAAAACTGTTATGAGAGGTTTATATAATTTTACTAGCAGACCCGGTAAACTTCGTCATACCATGTCCATTTTTGCACTTTCGTAAACATGTCCTAGTTTCTATTTACATATCCTTTCTTTCTGTTTACTCGAATTGTCCCGCTTAGTTCTATCGGAATAAAACCTAAGAATTTTAACTCAATTCTACGGGTCTTTACATAAATTATCAAAGAAATACCTTCAATAAATCTTACATGAATATTTTTCATTTACTTTTCTGGGATTCAGATGCTTTGAATATTGCTGAATGGTATCAGGTATCAGGTTTCCGTTGCAAAATGGGTTTTTTTTTCAGCACTCAACGTAACCACTATTTGTAAGTTGTTCTATAAATAACTATATTTTGATATTATCTATGTTTCATTTATTGAATACCATTTAGTTTATTTACTCCGCTTTGCTCGAGTTTACTTAAAGGTTGAAATCGAAATCAAAAGTTTCTCATTAATTGGAATTTATTGCATATGAAACTTTATGGAAAAAGAATTCTGAATTTTGGGATAATTTTTAAAGTATTTGCCCAATATTCTGTCCAACGCAGCACTTTCAGCTTCTGAGTAGCTTAGGGTGGTATATTTTTTAGAACTGAAGAAATAAAAAACATTAGAGGAGGTTTTTAACTAACCATTTTCAAGGAGCTTTTTGTTCACTATCCTTACCCTTGGAAGCAGTGGTAATTAAATAATATCCATATTTTCATCAAAATCATGTCCAAAAAAGTGAAATACATCGAAAAGAACTATTCTGTTAAGGCTACGATGATTTCATGAGTTCATTCTATTTTCTGGAAATTTTCATATAAATATACCTCGAAACCTTAAAAAACATTTAAGTTTCTTTTTTATATTATAAATTGTAATTTTTAATAAAGAAACATCGGGGCAAGTGCAAACGGATATCATCACAGTTCAACTTTCATATTCTTTCAAAAAGATATATTTAAGTTTACATTTGTCCCATTTATTGATGCACGTGAAATCGCATTGGTCCTTCTCAGATGTGTCAGTGTAAAGTCTTTAAAATGAGTTTATTACTTGTTCCTGTTTATCTTTTTTAACAACTTGCATTGATATATCTGCAGTTTATCTCCAGAATAAAATAATGCTTAGTACATCAATTTCACTGAACACTGTTTTACCATAAGGCCTTCATTTACAAAGGCATTCAACAATTATGAATATCCGCTTCAGATTGAACATTCGGGATACCCTTTCTGATCATTTTGAAGAAAAAAATCTTGAAAGGTATATGTTTCATGGATAAAAGGCGCGTTGCCACTTGTTTCACCGTGTGAAATGACAGAAGTTAATTTTATTTTAAACACTTTTAGGTCATAATAAATACTTATCTAAAAGTTCTGCTTCTGCTTTCAAAAATACTCTTCTTCTGGAATATCAATCACAAAAAAACTTTTCAACAAAAAAGCGGATTTGAAGTCTCTTCTATGTAGCCGAAATATGTTAAACAAAAACATACGTACGTTTATGTTCAGTACGTACTTGAATTCTGAGTAAAAAAAACAGTGAACCTGTAAACAGTTTTTCGGGGAATGATTTTGGTATAAGTTGAGTTTGTGTTAGATGGATTATTTGGGCCCTACCATTTATAAATGAAGAAATAATGTATACATTTTTTGTAAATGTTGAACGTTTGCTTTCGCTCAAGTGTACCTTTTAACTAAAAATTCTTCTTATTTTATTGATAACTTTCATATATGGTTGCCAAAAAAAAATCTTTAAAAGAACATCAATCCTATTTAATCCATTTCAAAGGACAGGCTCTTGTTCAGTACATGTGTTTGTTCATTTTCAACGGATTTTGTTGTTGTTCTGTAAATTTAAAAGCGCTTGATTGATCTTCAGTTAAGGTCATTTGTACATGTTCGAAAAATGTTTCTAGGCGTATTGGATCATACAATCGTACGTAAATCTTCCCCACTTTTTTTTCAAACGTCCGCAAAGAGTCATACCATTTTTTCATATGCATCAGTATCAAATTCATGTTTTTAGACAACCATTGTTAATTCAATTAACATGAAATCAAAATAGTTTTAATATTGAAAATCGTTTGAATGGTTAAGATTTGATCAGCAAAATATCAATCTGGTTAACAGCTAGGCTTCATTTATTCATATGTGCTGAACAAATAAGCTAGGGAATCAAGTAGAAAAAAACACATCTAGGCTTCATATCGCCTCCACGTGCATTGAAAGTTTGCTTGGTTGAGATATAGGCGCCCAAATGTTCCCACTAATCAGTATGCTATGCCCTGGTTACTATCCTCTCACGACGCGACGTTTGCTCGCGACGCTAAGACCATGGAGACGAAAAACAAACCGCCCGCCCGGCGCCCAAAGGAAAAAAAATCTTGAAAAATGGAAGCCATGACTTTAATTTGATTGGAAAAAACTACAAATTTAATTATTACGGACAATTGACGCGACTTTTGGTTATTTTTATTCGATATAAACCGATTCGCATGCCTACAGAATATTCTAAAAATAATTTCATTAGAATCGGCTGGGTCATTCCGGAGGAGTAGTACTACAAACACCGTTACAAGAGAATTTTATATAATAGATGGAACCAGAACCACTGGAATGAGTATAATTTTATTTAAATTTTAATTTTCAGAAACAAATTTCTATCAACAGCAAGAAAATTTTGAAAAACTGAAGCAAAATTCTGAACCGGAGATTTGTTTTCGAGGTTTTTTTCGTTGTCTATGAGTTAAGATTGTTACTCATGAAAAACCGTACTCAATGATCAAGAATTTTAAACTTTGAGTGTAAAATTGAATACCTTGTTTGCTTTTCTGGACCCTCATGGGGGGGAGGGAGGTTTTAAGCCCCAAACCCCCTCCCCGTTCCTACGACCATAAACCTATGTGTATGCAAACCAGCCCACAGTGTTGCGAAGATCGTCATCGAGCATGTAGAACGAACTCGACGGAACGAGAGATATGACAAAGAGTGTAGGAGAAGGAGTTCGAGGAGCCGGATGGTGGACGCGTTCAATGGGTTAAGGCAGAAACACAATACAGCGTCGGTCGTCGCGTCACGTCAGCGGTCAACGCTGTCGATAAGTACTAAAACGCGGACGCGACGCACCCGACGATTTTTGCATCACAATTCAGCGTCAAGAGATGTCTAAGATGTCTCTTGACGCTGAATTGTGATGCAAAAATCGTCGGGTGCGTCGCGTCCGCGTTTTAGTACTTATCGACAGCGTTGACCGCTGACGTGACGCGACGACCGACGCTGTATTGTGTTTCTGCCTTTAGTGTTAGGGGTGCGAGGATTAATGCAAGAATGCCGCGAAAAGAACGAGCAGGTCAGTTATTGACCGATCGAACAGATCAGCTCAAACGATGAACCGAGCACTTCGAACAACTCTTTCCAGTCACGAATAGCGATGGCCAACAGAACCCGCAGTTCGAAGCGCCTACAGTAAATCGCATTAATGGCGCCCTCGCTTGCTGAAATAGAAGCGATAATCAAAGACATGAAATCCAACAAAGCACCTGGGATCAATTGCATCCCTGCTGAAAGCCGACCCTGCCTTTTCAGCACAAATGTTGCACCGTCTTTTTGCTGACATTTGGGATACTGCAACATTCCCGGCCGACCGGATGCAGGGTATCCTCGTAAAGGTCCCGAAGAAAGGAGACCTGACAGAGTGCGGTAACTGGCGAGGCATAACGTTGATCTGTACAACCCTCAAAGTACTCTGTAAAGTGATCCTGAACAGGATCCAGGAGAACATCGACGCTGCCCTCCGACGGCAACAAGGTCTATTACACTGTTATAATTATTCACCTCCCTGCTGGTTTCCGATCCAGACGATCATGTGTGGACCACATCACAACGCTATGAATCATACTGGAACAAATCAACGAATTTCAGGACTCTCTTCTGCTGGTGTTCGTTGATTTTGAAATAGTATTCGACCGACTTAATCATGAAAACATCTAGGCGGCTCTAAGGCGAAGAGGAGTACCAGAGAAACTAGTCCATCTCATCGAAGCACAATACGAGGCATTTTTGTGCAAGGTCTTGCAAGATGGTGTCTTGTCCGAACCAACCCCGATAACTGCTGGAGTGAGACAAGGATGTATCTTATCACCGCTACTTTTTCTCATCGTAATGGATGAGATTCTGACTGGATCGATCGACTGTGCACCGAACCGAGGTTTGCCGTGGAATCCTTCAACAATGGAGCAACTGAACGACCTTGACCTGGCAGACGAGATTGTTCTGCTCGCCCAAACACAACCGGATATGTAGAGCAAACTCGACGACCTTACCGAAAGCTTCAAGGCAGCAGGTCTCAAAGTCAATATCGGAAAGAACAAGTCGATGGAAATCAACACAGGAAATCCCTCCAGTTTCATGGTAGCTGGGTAACAGGTTGAGATAGTGGAGTGCTTCCAGTATCTTGGTAGCCAGATAACACCTGATGGTGGTACCAAGAAAGACATCGAAACCCGGATAAGAATGTCCCGATATGCGTTTGCGAGTCTCCGAAACATCTGGCGGTCACGCCAGATCTCTCTACCAACGCAAATCCGAATCTTCAACTCAAACGTCAAATTCGTGTTGCTGTGCGGGTGCGAAACTTGGTGCACATATGCGGTGACTCCGCGAAAACTGCTAGTTTTTGTAAACCGCTGCATGCGGAATATCATCCGCGCTTGGTGGCCTGGCAATTGGATCTCAAATAAGGAGCTACATCGCCGGTGTCATCAAAGGGCGCTAGAAATCGAGATTCGGGAACGTAAGTGGAGATGGATTGGGCACACGCTGCGAAGAGATGAACACGAGATTTGCAGAGAGACGCTGGAATGGAATCCAGAAGGACATCAAAGAAGAGGCAGGCCCAGAAACTCGTGGTGGCGAAGTCTTGCCGCCGATATCCGAACTGTGTAACATAGGATTTTCGGCTTTCGGTAGCCCAATAAAAAAGATAATTCATTTTAAATTTTGTTTATATTGTGCAACCTTTCCCATTTCTCATTTCCCGTTTTGCTTGTGAGTACTCACGTTTTTCATGGCCTCTGGGGCGTTCACAACAAAACGACACACTCTCAAAGATTGCGATGCATCTTGGTCGCAGCCGTTTCTTCCGATGACGTCACGGGCAAACTGGCACTTGATCCGGAGTTGCCACGTCGCATGCTGATCCGGAATCCTACATCTGCCTCTTCCTGTTCGGAGCCTTCTTGCCGACTCGCCAGACGAATGCTTCCGTCTGTGCAACCACCCGTTTGGAGTTCCATAGTATCGGTTCATTGCCCAGCTTAACCTGCGAATGCGGTCGTACACGATGCGCATTTAATCCCGCGCCTGCTGTCGATGCTAGTGACGTGTCCTGGATCCAACGGTATGGCCGCAGCTGCTGCTCGACACGAAATGCCACTGTGACGGCGCTGGTTGTGCCGGTGCGAAATTCGAGCTCACGTGAAATGTGGTGAGGGGGTAATCAAAAAAGGGGTCGATTTAGACCCCTCTTCCGGTTGTTCTTAGAAATCTGCCGGACTCGGCGCAAGCTGCGGTTCCGTTTTCTCTGCGGTTCCCAGAAGTCACAGCCGGTTTGCTGCAACTTGTGCGGCCGGACTTTGTGGTCAGGATTCCTCCTTCGCCGACTGGTTGCTCGGATTCTTTCCCACCCGGGAATTAGACTGCGATCCTCTTTGGCGCGATGGCTCTTTCCGCAGTTCGCCGTAGCGCTCCCACCGCCTCAGCACCGGAACTTCCGAAAGAATGATTTTTTTGACGGGATTTTGACAGACGACTTTCCAACGTCGCCAACTTTTGAGAAAAAAAACATCGGAGTTCCCAGTGGGGAATTTGCAAGCGAGTTTCGTTTGAATTCGGACCAATTTCCATCTGATTTGTCGATTTTCTTTTTAAATTTTTCAGAACGGGTTTTTCCTGTTTCAGTTGCACGTTCAAACATTTTTAATGCCAGGGTGAGTATTTTTTGGGAAAAAAGTGTTGCCATACTGCTTATATCATATCAAATTAACTTTGAAAATTATCGAATAAATTCAAACGTAACAACTGTTGACGAGAATCTTGACTGGGAACAAATGAAGACGCTGGCCCCGGATCGTTAACAGTGTAGGTCTTTTTCCACGGCCCTATGCCCCCCCCTCCCCCCTATGACGAGTCACGTTAAGCAAGACATTTGCCAGCTGAATAATAATAAATCGGCTGGAAAGGATGGCATCACAGCTTAATTCATTTAAATTGCTCCGGACAAATTGGCCGAATGCCTACACCGGTTGATAGTCCTGATCTGGGACCAAAACAGCTAGGAGTTTAAGGAGGGGGTAATATATCCCAATTTACAAGAAGGGTGATAAATTGGACTGTGGGATCCACCGAGCGATCACTGTCCTAAATGCCGCCTACAAAGAGCTGTCCCAAATCCTACTCCGCCGCCTAACGCCACAAGCAAACAGATTCGTGGGAAGTCATCAGGCCGGCTTCATGGAGAGACAACGACGGACCAGATCTTCACACTACAGAACATCGTCCAAAAATGCTCTGAACACCGTGAAAATCATGGACGAGAACGGGTTTTCCGGTAAACTGAGCAAATGGGTGGAACACAGTGCTGTGTGTGGACTTCCGGTGAATTGTCGAGAGAATTCCAATCGCGCAGGTGGCTTTGACAAGTTGATCTATCCTGCATGATGTTCAACGTGGCGCTAGAAGGTGTTATTCGACGAGCGGTGGCCGAAATGCGGGGCACCGCATCTACCGCAAACTGAAACGCGAATCAGTAAGGATTTGGTTGATGATGAATACGTGCAAGACGAAGCTTGTCCAGTATAAAAAGGTCATGATCGACGGTGACGAGCTGACGGTAGTCGAAGACTTTATCTATCTCGGCTCATTGATTCCGCAGACAATGACACCAGAAATCGTGCCTACTATGGAATCCACAAGCAACTGCGGACGAGAAGACTTAGCCCTCGCACGAAGTGTAACCTGTACACGACGCTCATTAGACCGGTTGTCCTCTACGTACACGAGACGTCAATATTGCTCGAGGAGGACCTGCGTACACTCGGAGTTTTCCAGCGACAAGTGTTAAGAGAACGGAGTGTGGATGCGAGCGATGAGCCACGAGCTCGCGCGACTCTACGAGAAACCCCCCATTCACAAGGTGGTGATGGCTGGACGGATACGCTGGGCAGGACATGTTACAAGAATACTGCACGACTGTTCTGCAAAACAGGTGTGTGCTGCCAATCCGCAAAGAACGAGACGAGCAGAGGCGCAACGAGCGAGGTGGTTGGACCAAGTGGAGCGTGATCTAATAAATGTGGGATGTCCGAGAAATTGGAGAGCGGATGCCACGAACCGTGTGAATTAAAGGAATATTGTTCATCAGGTTACGTCGTGAGTCGGAAAAGCATGCTAATAAATTAAAAAAAAAAAAAAGATTCTAGCCCACTGTGCTTAAGCGCCAGGATGCAGATTCCCAACATGCGGTCTCTACAAATGCTTGTCTGCTTTCCACAATGGAACGAATCCTTCTGGTACAACCTCCCACTCTCCATCTTCCAGCCTCACGCATTGTTCCAGCCCTAATCCGTGAGGAACAAATTAAAAGCATTGGATTTCATCTCACGCGAACATTACTCGAACCAAATTGTTCGACCATTATGACAGTAAGTAGAACAATTCCCCTCACAATGAGTAATCGGTGTTTGATCATCGAAATCTCCACAGGGGGCCAGGAAACCATCTTTTCCTTATACTCCTTCTCATACTAGTATATTATCCTTACTTCTCGTACCAAAGGCAAAGCCCCCACAAATTCACACTAAGTAGGGCAACTGTGTGGTACCAAATAGTAATTTCGATTGTCTGCGAAGAAAGAAAGAAATGGAAACCGGGAAAGCAGAAAGCCGAAGCACGTTGATCCCTTTTGTGGGACATTTTTTCCTCTCGACTTTCTCGTTCAGGATGCCGACAGACCGGTTATGCGCTTCGTTTGAAACGAATGGAGAATAATTTCCTGTTGTTGAGCCGAAGGAACAGAAACGGAGCTAGTCTTAAACAATAGACTGCACCACACTTACACAAACACCCATACACACTCACACAAACTTTCTCACATTGCTGGGTTCAAGTTTTCTTGGGGCCCTTCATTCGCACAAATACACTACTGTACACAGATATGTGCTAAAGTCTTAAGATTAAGGGTCTGGTACGATTTCCTTTTCGTTTTTTTTTCCTGGAAAGATATCGCCCTGACTGGAGGATGAAAATGTGTCTAGATTGAAAATGGCTTACCGGATGACAGCACAACGACAGCGGACACGGAACCGGAAATTTACGAACGATGGTGTTGAAGGATCCGCATCCGGATGTTGCGTAATTTGCGGGTTTCACAGTTCGATTTCACCGTTTTCGATTCGATAATCGGAAAATAACTACCGATGAAAGTCAGATTGTGATTTTTTAAATTAAAATCATTTAAGAACGCTTAGTTGAAAAAAAAAATAAAAAAAGATCAAATTCAAGCTTGAATTGTAAGGGAGTTTTCTAATTAAAAAACTTTTATGCAAACCCTTGAAATACTTTCGCACAATTCCGGAGCGTGGGTGCTTCTAAAATCATCAATCATGACAGCTCCAAATTCATTCAGCAAACAGAAAGCTCCCTTCCACCCCGAAGGAAAGTTCGAAACTTGCTGACATCGGAAACATCGGAAAGCAGACGAAGGCCATCATTTTGCATCATTAGAATTTATTCACGCACAAAACCTTTTGCTCCATTTTCCTGACCGAGTTTCTGGGGAAAATGTGTTTTGCAGTGGGCAATAAATCATCTCCCTGTCTTTCTGCCTCCCGAGCGAAAGTCAGACTTGAGCCTAGGTCATCGAACAATTTGAAATAAAATGAGTATATAACCTTCCTCTTAAATGAATTTGAGAAAATTTCTGAATGAAGCAATAATTTGCAATATGCAAATTCAAAGTAAATATTAAAAAAAGTTTTAAATTTTAATGTTATTAACTGTGTTTGTGACGAATCAAAACTGACCTTGTTATCTCTGAAAACAACTCAATGCCCGAAATAAAAACCACACATTTCAGAACAACATTACTTTCTCCCACTTCTACAGCCAAACATAGCTGCTTTGAATACCGAAAATATTTTGGGTTTCTCCCGATGATTTATTGTTTCCGGCGAATTGTCATTCATGGTGTTCGTCTGTAACCAATGTTTTTCCATTCGAGACAATTTTTCATCATCCATAACCCCTACGGGGGTGCTTGTTTAGTAAATATGTAGAAAAAAAAAACAGAAAAAAGTTAATGTTTCTGTGACACTCGATTGATTTCTTTTCTTTTTCATTCTTTCTCCTAAATTTTGCAGTTTTCGGAGCTGGAGCAGCGCCTGAACGGGTCCACATCCCGCACGATGGCGGCAATATCATTAGGTTTTATAGTGATCATCACCCCCTGGACGATACAGGAGATCGTGGCCACGTGTACGGGATCGAAGGTGGGTTTGAGTATCAATTATGCACTGTGAATATTTCGAACTTTTTTTTGGACTGAATTATCAAAATAAATAAATCTTGTTGGTAAAATAGCCAAACACGTTAAATTCAAAAATAAGTTGGCTAATGATTACTGTTCCACATAACAGATTTTCTTGCATTAAACGCCTTAAAGCTGCTATGAATGATGCGCTGTTCAGGCTACTAACGAGTTCCAGATGAACTGCCCGAGTTTTAAGACAGATGAACAATGCCACATAAACCTTCAATGTTTTTTGAGTTCTTACAAAGTTCTCTTTAATGCAGAAAGGTCCACCAAAATCGACAACACACTCTTTAAATGGTTTTCCCGTATTCAATCTTACTTCTGGAATTTCTCCCATGATTTGGTTCAGTGGTTTGGGTTTATTGCGACTGATGAATTATTTTTCGGGTTAATGATTTTCCCTTTGGAACCCAGTATTTCAATCTAACCGTGTATAACAGTGATTGAGGTCCAATGTGAAGGTACGATAAGTGATAATTTCTTACAACCACTTGGGTAAAGTTTGACTTGGGAGGAAGAATGATTGGATGTTGCTGATCAAATGAGATTCCAGTTGCTTGAATCCGGCCACCAACTCGCATTTATCCGTCGACATCTAGGAAAGGATTCAGTGTGAGCAAGACGCTTTTCTTTTCTTTCTTTTTCTTTACACAGTTTATTTCTTCCGCGTAAAAACGTTGTTGTGTTGTTATGATGATTGTTTTATGAGCTCGCCGAATTTCACTAATGGTAATTTTTCCTGTGAGACTATCACCTGGTTTGGATTTGGATCGACAATTTTGGACGAAACGCAAACAGTAAGTAGCAATTCTTTGGAGTTTTCCTAGGTTTGATACTTTTCAATGAAAGCAAACGGTGAGTCAGTATCATTTGTGGGGTTTTGTATCTGAACAGCTGTCTTTAAGCTTAATGTTAATTCAAAGTTTCATTTCTTATTATCTCCTCGTAGGTAAATTGATCCATTCCACCATAGTTGATTGTTTATCAATTCCTTGGCAGAGCTTCCCCGGGATATTAGATCCGCTTCTAACTTTGTTTTTTTCATTAATAATCTTCACCCGGTTGCTTACAAATTGCGGTGGTGATCGGTTTGGGTTGGCAATCCAATCTAGAGTTACCATGGAATAGTCATAGCACTTCGGACCTTATCCATCAATTGTACCAATGATACAGCTACTCTTAGTTCAAGTCTAGGGATAGTTAAGTTGTTGTTATTATTATTCGCACTTTGTGGAGTTACTCTTGACTTAGCACACATTAGATAAACCGCTACTTTTCCATCAAATGTAACAGTACGAACATATATAGCAGCTCCGTATGCCCGTTTGGCTGCATCAGAAAATCCATGGAGCTCTGTAAACTGTCCCGAAGAAGACTTATACCTGTAATTGTATTTAATTAATTACCAATTCCATAATATGGACTGTTACGAATAATCACAAAATACCTTGGAAATTGGATGTACTTTAAATCACATAACTGCTTGCAGAACCGAGTCCATTCAGAAGTGATATCTTTCGGTAGTTTTTCATCCCACTGCAGTTTATGGGACCAAATATTCTGCATAAGAATCTTCCCTTGTACTACAACAGGACTAACCACTCCAAGGGGGTCGAATATTTTCGGCACTTCTGCGTTTCGAGGTTCCGGCTTCTATGTCGACTTCGTTCGTAATGCTTAACAGAACTTTGAAGGTGTTCCACTGGAGGCCGAGGATTTCCGTTGACGTAGTTTGTTCTTCTATAACCGTCGTTGGGTCATTCCACTTGTGGAGTTCGAAACTAGCACTTTTAAGTATAAGGGTAAGCTGTTCCTTTAGTAGGATCATTTTTTGTTCAACTTCATGGCCAAATAAAACGTCGTCCATGTAGAAATCTTTCTCAATGATTTTACAGGCTTCAGGGAACTCAGCTGAGCAAGTTCCATACGTTACGTTCAATTGATACGTACTTACAGGTTCTTCCGATGAAAATCGCCACAGTATGAGTTGAAACCTTCTGTCTTCTTCGTGAACCAAAATTTTTCGGAACATTTTTTGAATGTCTCCCTTGATTCCATAGCGATAGCATCTGAACCTCAATAATATAGTGAAATTGTTTTGCTGTATGGTAGGGCCGGTTAACAAAACGTCATTTAATGATAACCCGCTAGACGTTTGGGATAATCCATTAAAAACAGTTCGTAGTTTGGTCGTCGCACTATCAGGTCTTAAGACAGGATGAAGAGGGAAGTAGAAATGTACTTGGTTTTCTGCTATCTGTTCCTGATTGATCTTTTCCATATGACCTAGATCCGAATAATTATGCATGAATTCTTTGTACCGTTTATGTAACAGAGGATCGCGTTCAAATCTACATACGTTTCAATTTGAGAAATCTGTTCAATGCCAAATTCTTGGATTGGCCCAATAAAGCGGACGTTTTTTTCAAGGGTAAACGTACTACAAAACCCACCCCCCCCTCCCCCTCTTTGTTTCTCGAAGTTCTTCTTCGGTCCATGATAGAGTGTTGTAAGCTCGGATATTTTCTTGCATGCAACTGAGTTCATTTGCGATTTTCGTTCATTTTTGTAAATGAACCTCCTACTATCCATCCCAGACTAGTGTTCTGCATAAACGGTAAGCGTGGTCCAACTTGATGGTTCCCATCTCTTAAAACGTCCATTACTATTGAAATACCAAGCAATAAATCGACTGGCCTTGACTTATTGAATTCAGGGTCAGCCAAAAGCAGTACAGGTAAAATCCATTCATCTATAACAAAGTCGTTCCTGGGAATATGTTATGCATTCCGTAATAAGTACACTAAGGTCTTGAACGACATGGTAGCAAAACTAGTTTGAGATCCGGAGTCTAGCAATGCTCGACAGAGTAACATCTTTTTCTTAATACTAAGATTGTTGCTGTGGGGAGGATAGCTGTATCTGGTAATTGATTACACTTGCTGTTATTTTCTGTAATTTTATATTCAACAAATTTCAATGTGAAACAATAAAACATTTCATAGATTTACTCACGCTTGGTATCATAGGTTCGATGATTGTCCCGATGAAGAGTGGTATGATCCAATGATTTATCCACTGTGTGATTAGCATTTAGACAATTGAAGCACAACGACCGTCTCTTAATCAGCCTAAATCTTTCGTCCACAGATTTCGCCAGATATTGCTTACAAAATGCCATGGAATGGTCACCGTTGCACGATCCGCATTTTCCGTTCTTTGTTGTCTTGGATAAGAATGATCGGGTTTCGGTTTTTACACGCTTCAAAGGGCCTGCAGTGTTTTCATAAGAATTTTTGCGTTTTACCGGGATGACTTCAATTACCTGGCATCGGTCCAATACAAAAGATTCCAATTGTTCGTAGGTGGGCGGTGTTACTCCGGACGCTGCTGTTTCCCTTTGCCTGCGAGTGTAGGCGTCTAGTTTGTTGGACATCATATGGATCAACAAAGCATCCCAGCTTTGAACTGGTTGTTCCAATACCTGCAGGCATCTTATGTGTTTTTGTGCGTTGTCAAATAACACTCTCAGATTAGCTGCTGACTCAGTTTCCACGGGTTTAAGATCGAATAACTCCCGGACGTGTTGTTGGATCAGCTGTTTTGGATTGTTATATCTTCGCGTCAGTAATTCGTAGGCAATTTGGTAGTTATTCAATGTTGTCGGAAGAGAATCTATAATGAAGAGCGCCGGACCACGGAGAGATATTTTAAAATATTCCAATTTTTGAATTCCTGGTATTGGCCTTGAATGTATCAACGAATTAAATTTATCATGCCATCCAAGCCATTGTTCGTTTGAACCACTCAATTTTGGCAAATCGATCGTAGGCAGTCGTATAGTGTCCTTTGATATTGGGGGCACATCGGCTTTCTTTTGGCTGGTGATAGTTTTTTCGAAGGCTGCCATACCCGCAATGTACTTCAATTCTACTGCGTCTCTTGTTGCGATCTCGTCAGGCACCAGTTGTTCAAGAGAATTTTGAACGGCATCGTAAGCAGTGTATGCTTGTTTTAGCACGTCGCGTCGCATTTCAATCATTACCACATTATTTTGGAAAGCCTCCTTTGTTTGGACAATATGGGAAATCCTATTGCTGGTATGGTTCCGTTGGTTTGTAAATCGATCCATATCAGACTGCAAGACGTATACCTGTTGCACATTCGACGATTCCACGGCTGTTGGTTGTATTTCTTGCTCCTTTTCCATATTGACGAATGGCTACACCAATTGTATTTGATCGTCCTCCGACATAGCTGAGAATTGATGGAAATTACCGGTTTAGGTAAGTATGTATCGATGAAACTCTGTATTATCTATTGGAATCATCATTAAACTGAATAAAAATATCAATGTCTTGCTAACTATGGATCTTGTATTTTGAATTCCAACATGGCCGTCTCAATACCGGAGTTGATTATGCTTGTGAAAAATGGAGTACCGGCCTTTTCAATATGGTCGACCGAAAGTTTAAATTGAAACTATTTTTCAACATGAAGGACTCAGTTTCAACTTTCATCGGTAAAACCATACAACCGATCCAATATCGGGCTTGTGTCAAATTTCCAATATGGTCGACCTAAAATCGCATTTCGAAACAAATTTCAATGTGAAGCAATAAAACATTTCCTAGATTTAGGGGAAAGGTTTCCTAAATGGGCCTATCGGGTTAAATGACCCTACGGCTGTTTGATGAAACGGCTGACTAGACAGCTTATCCGACCAATGCATTTTGAGGGTGATACGCTTAGAACATAGGGCAAGAAAGAATTTTATGAATTTACAAACTCATAAAAATTTAAAAAATCATACAAGGTTTTGATACATTTTGATGTAATATTTCGACTTTTAAAAATTATACGTAAAGAAGCTTAAAACAAAAACTAGGATGGTTTTTGTTTCTTACTCGAATTAACTTAAGAAATTAAACATATTTCAGCTTTTGTGGAGTTTTAATAATGATTATATAGTGGAATAATAGAGTGTTTTTGTATGCCCCCATCATGTTTCTAAAATGCCTCCATCCTAAAATAACAGGTTAAATACAATAAAAAAATGATTTTTATCATTGAACCTTCAAATCTAAGCTCTGAATAACATCTTAAGAGAGAATTGGAGATCTAAAAACAGATTTGATAAAGTTTTTCTCATGGATGAACTGCCTCCATAGTATGGCAACCCTAACTTTTGTTTTATTCCATAAAATTATAATACACATAGATTTTTATAAAACTTCAGCTTTGTCGTACGTAAATTATTACTTTCTAGCAGTTTCAATGAAATTATACGGAAATATTGCCCAAAAAACAGAAATTTTTTCAAAACATAAATAGGCGCATTTAGCCCGCACGGTTTGAGGTTCGGCATTTTAGACAACACTTACAATAAAATCGTTTTCTTGGAAACAGAAGAAAATTTTAACATAAAAATTACTCCATTGTATAGAAAACAGATGCCCGCACACGTGTATATAGTTTTTGTACACATGTTCGATGTGATATTTGATTAAATCAGTGTTCAGCTTAATAGGCGCATATAGCCCGCTCCTCCCCTACTCACGCTTGGTATCATAGGTTCGATGATTGTCCCGATGAAGAGTGGTATGATGCCGACCGTTGCATCTTCTACAGTTACCACCACGACATTGATCCACTGTGTGATTCACATTTCTTCGTACGTGGGTGTTGAAGACCCCATAACACACCGCAAGTGGTATTTCACACTCATGATATCCGCTTCCCAAACACCACCAAAAGCGGGAGATCTCGGGGGAATGAACTTCCAATCAATGCCTTCATTCGTGCAAAAGTCTTGAATATCCGGTTCGAAGGACCACTTTTATGTGTAACACTGGAAGGACCATTAGGCACGTCTATTTAGGTCACTGGTTGAGCAAAGACTGAACTGACAGAACCGGCCGGGGGCAGTGGGTTGACATTGTTACTAACACATACACAGTTGCTGAGAAGGGTTGCCAGAAATAATGTACAACCGGATATTATAGGGTTAGGCTATATTTAACCTTAACAGATTTCTAAACGTTTACCTTTTGTAAAGAGGGCTCCAATGGAAAATTTTCAGAAAAATGATTTGTTTCGAACAAATTTTCGAAAATTTTAATCCAACAATATTGTCAAAAATTGATAAATATTAGTGTTTTATCATGATGAGATGATTTATTTTTTTGGAAAACAGGTTTTGATCCTATTATATGATATGTGCATGACATTTTTTTTAATTTTTTACAAAATTTGGTATAGATTATTTATTGTGTTGATGATCCCTTCTAAGTAGTTTTGCTCCATCAACCTTCAAACAATCAAGTTAAGTTCGAACCAGAGACAATCTAGAAGCTCAGATGCCATGAAAAACTCCTTTAATAAAAAATGATGAAATTTTATTCAAATTCAATTTGATTAAAAAGATTTAATAAGCTTAAATTTTCCAAACAAGGGGTAGCAAAGCAAACCGGGTCAGCCAGTAACAAATACTGAATCAAAGCGATCGAAAGATTCCTTTTAATTCAACCACGATAAATGAAAAGTTCATATACCGGTATTTGGATAGCAACTTACTACTTTCTTCAGTGAGCGTTTTCGATTGAAGAAGGTAGTAAGTTGCTATCGAAATACCGGTATATGAACTTTTCATTTACCGTGGTTGAATTAAAAGGAATCCCAAGCAACCAAAAGTTCGTATAACATTCCTCTATCAGGTTTAATCAGCTTAATCGAGTATGCTAATACAACTTCTTTTCAGCTCAATTTTTAAGTAGTTAAACAAACTTTAAAGTTGAAAAAAAGTTCGCATAAATCGCCAAACAACTTCTAACCAGCTTCAAAATCCACTTTATAAGCAGCATAAAAAATCGAAAAAATTACTCTTCCGCTCCTTCAATTGCCTTCTCAAGTCTGCTATTTTGATTCATATTAATCAACTATATTTGTTACTAACTCATATTACATTTAAAAAACACGTTCTTACCAAGCCTCGAACCCGAGCTCACCGCTTGAAAGTTGAGATCCATACTTGTTGCCCTATATGAACATCATGAGTAGGCAACGATTTTACTCGATGTGATGATTTTCTTTAAAACGACTTTCAGGTTCTTTATTTCTACTTAATTCCCACTTTCAAGCTGTTAAAAAGTTCTTCCGGAACTTAATGTGTACTTCATATAGTTGTTTCCCAAGTAACGATATGTGTTTATTTATGCAAACACGTGTTGAAGTTCGGAAAAAGTAGATTTTAGCCTTTAAATCTACTTCAAAGTTTCTATAATACGAAGTTGCTTTTGAACGCCCGTTGGGACTTATTAAAAACTTTCAAGTTTACAAAATAGTACAACAGAGACTTTTTACGAACTATTGAGCTGTACAAAAAGACTTGTAACCCTTTGATAGCTACTTGATTTTGAAAAAATCAATATAATTTCGATAAGTTTCCATCGCGAGGCCCCTCGAATTTGTTTGTTTTGTATATTTTGACGTTTCATAAACAACTGGCTTGGCTCTGGAGTGTTCAAACAGGTGTCTACATTCGAATAAGTTGTAAAATATGGAGAACGCATAAATTTCTGGTTCCATTCCGTTGTCCCAGGGTTCAACACGCAGGAGTGCGTCCAATGAGAAAGAGCAAATAAAACGCAGCTCTTTCGTTCTCGGTTCACGGGCACATTTGATTGCTCGAAATTCTCTCGAGAAATTTGCGACCAAAACGCAGATTGAAAATTTTTGAGCAGAGCGAATTCGCGCGCGCCTATTCGAGAGCGCGAGCGGTGCAAACTGCGTTTGCGTTTTTCTGCCGCGTGCGTGTAAGGAACACCGAGCATCTACCGAGAGGACACGGCGGCTCACCGGACGGCGCGCGCGGCTCTCTTTAGCACACGGTGTGTTCGCGTGTTTTCGTTATTAAGGGCCGACGGAATAATCTGTGCGAATAATTAAATCAATAGATATGGTAAAACAGATAGCAGCAAGCAATAGCCTTGGGTGGAGGGTTATAACAATCCATGTTAGAAGTTTTAAAATACATACTAGTAATAGTAACTAGCACTAGTAACTATGAAAAATTTACCATGCATTAGTAAAATTTCGCAAAATTCGCCAAATCAAACAGCATAACATAAGGATTGTTAAAATGCATGTTGAAAATATTCTAGCCACTACCCAAGCAACCAAAAGTTCGGATAACATTCCTCTATCAGGTTTGATCAGCTTAGTCGAGTACGCTAATACAACTTCTTTTCAGCTCAATTTTTAAGTAGTTAAACGAACTTTAAAGTTGACAAAAAGTTCGCATAAATCGTCAAAGTTCGCATAAATCATAAATGAATGTTGGAATATCCTAGCAACTAGTTATAGTTATCAGCACTAGTTACTATGAAAAATTGCTAAGTAAAATTTCGCAAAAAACGAGAAATTTTAATATTGCATGGTAAATTTTTCATAGTTACTAGTGCTGGTAACTATTACTAGTGGCTAGAATATTTTTAACATTCACTTTAACAATCCTTGTGTAAAGCTCTTGCATTAGGCATTTTTTGCGAAATTTTACTATTGCATGGTAAATTTTTCATAGTTACTAGTGCTGGTAACTATTACTAGTGGCCAGAATATTTTTAACATTCATTTTAACAATCCTTGTGTGAAGTTCTTTGATTTGGCGTTTTTCGCGAAATTTTACTATTGCATGGTAAATTTTTCATAGTTACTAGTGCTGGTAACTATTACTAGTGGCTAGAATATTTTTAACATTCATTTTAACAATCCTTGTGTAAAGCTCTTTGATTTGGCTTTTTTTGCGAAATTTCACTATTGCGTGGTAAATTTTTCATAGTTACTAGTGCTGGTAACTATTACTAGTGGCTAGAACATTTTTAACATTCACTTTAACAATCCTTGTGTAAAGCTCTTTCATTAGGCATTTTTTGCGAAAATTTACTATTGCATGGTAAATTTTTCATAGTTGCTAGTGCTGGTAACTATTTTTAGTGGCTAGAATATTTTTAACATCCATTTTCACTATCTTTGTGTAAAGCTCTTTGATTTGGCGTTTTTCGCGCAATTTTACTATTGCATGGTAAATTTTTCATAGTTACTAGTGCTGGTACCTGTTACTAATGGGTAACGTTAACCTCCTACATTAATTCTTATAACCCTCCGCCAAATCCCATTGCGCGCTTACATATATTTTAACTATCCTGTTGATAAAATCATACACACAGATTTCTCAATCGGCACTGCAAACAGAAACACGAACGAAACACAAGGCCCTCACTCGAGCCCGTGCGCGCCGCCCGGTGACGAAAAGAGGGCCGCCTCGGACCATTCGGAGAGCCGCCGCGCGCTGCATTGTGAGCCGCTGAGTCCTGTTCTTTGAGCCAAAAGAGAGGCCTCACCTGCCAGCTCGATTAGGACGCGCGAGAGCTAGCCGTGCCTGTTTGACTCGGCCGCTCACGCAGATTTCGGATAGTGCATCCTCGTCTAAGTGAACAGATTGAAACTGGTTGTTCGTGATGTGAATAACGGTCATCCCGGAACACTAAGCAAGAACGCAAACGAAGAAGTGTTTCGCTCGAGAGGAATGGTTTGCGTGTGCCGCGCGCGTCTAAAAGAGTGCGTTTTGTTGAACCCTGCGTTGTCCATCCGGAAACTGGTTGTTCGTGATGTGAATAACGGTCAAACGCACCGGGAAGTGACCAAGCACAACGAAATTAGCAAGACAGCGGTATCAAAAATCATGAAGAAGAAAAAAACGTTCGAATCGGAGTTGGATCACCCAGGAAGAGGACTGAAGCCCAAGACAGATGCCAGAACGGACAAGAAAATCATTCTTGAAGTGAAGAAAAACGTAATAATAACGATCCGGCAGATACAGGAAGAGCTCCAATTTTCGGTATTGCGTTGTACTGTCCGTCGCCGCGTCCATGCAAAGGAGTACCATAGAAAGAACGCAGTGAGAAGGCCTTTCAACAGCCAGGTGAACAAGGCTAAGCGGCTCAAGTTCGTCAAGGAACACGCCGATAAACGGCTCGAGTCCTGGAAAACATTGTTATGGGCCGACGAATCCAGATTCGAGCTATTCAACCGGAAGAAGCGGGATCATATGTGGCGCAAGTCGGGTGAGGAGCTCCAAGATCGCCATATCCAAGGAACAGTTAAGCACGGAGGAGGTAACGTGATGGTGTGGGGGTGCTTTTCTTGGGGAGGGGTGGGCAATTTGGTAAAAATTGACGGAATCATGACAGCTGAGTCATATTCCAATATCCTGCGGGAAAACCTCGAGGCATCCCTCATCAAGACGGGCCTCGAAGAGCGCTTCGTTTAACAGCAGAATAACGATCCGAAGCCTAAGGCCAATCTGATGAAGTCATTTTCCCGTTCCTGCCGCATCCAACCCCTTGAATGGCCCCCACAAAGTCCTGATTCGAACCCCATCGAAAATCTGTGCGCCATCCTCGATCCTCTGATTGATAAGACTGGTGTGACAAATTAAAAATACTTATTTTGATGCCATGGAGCATGCGTGGGAGGAACTCGACCCACAACACTTGCACAACCTTGTTGAAAGTATACCGAAGCACTTTTAGGAGGTGTTGAAGGCCGAAGGAGGCCATACCCATTATTAAATCGTTCTTGTTTGCCTTCAGTTTGAATCAATTTGAAGCTGTACCGATCTGGACACTTTTTTGCCCCTTTTTTTTTTGAAATATTAACTGTTTTTTTTCTATCAGAAAAACTTTTTTTTAACAGCGCAACATTAACAAAAATTGAAAAGAACATAATAAACAATATTTAAAAAATGATTACAATGCGTTTTCGTTGAATTTTAACCAGAAAAATAAAAGAAATTGAAAAAATAAATATTTGGACACTTTTTTTTGCCCCTCACTGTAGGATCTCAGTGAAACTTCATGTTTCTTTGAAGAGATCTAATTTCTACCTCAGACTAAAGCGTAAACCTTTCAAAGATATGACTAGCATCTTACTAATGCTAACATTACCAACCCACAGAAAGAATGCTATGTATGCCGCGACTGAGACTCGATCTCATGATCTCTGGCTAAGAAGACCTGAGCACTATCCTCTAGGTCACGATCGGCGGCTTATTTAGAGTTTTGGTGGTGCATAAATGCGCTCCAGCTTTTTATGAAAATTTATTTTATAGTCCTAACGATATTATACTGACCAAAATAAACCTAAAATTGATACTTGGGATATGTTTCTTTTAAATTCATCCCGTGTTCCAATGTGATAACCGCGAGAGAATTAAGCACTAGTTTCAAAAATCCTTGAAATTCAGTGGACGAATTCAAATTGATCTATCGATTACTTCTCCTCTTAGTTTTATTCAACTTAGAAGTCGATCAAATCTTATTAATTAGAAATTAAAGCGTTTTTTAATTATTAGACGTATAACAAATGAATGTCTTCAGAAAAATAACCCTAGCCCTAGCCATTTTGGCGTGTCTTCAATATTCGGTTATGGGTACGAATATCTTAACAAATGTGCGCTTTACCAGTCAAGGGCATCAACAAAGCTTTTCGAGATTTTTTTCGGTAAAAGTTTGACCAAATTGTGAACTGACTTAGAAAAACTGAATGTCTTCTGTGGTGATAGTTAGTACTGGTTAGTACCTTTCATCCCATGAAATTTATTGAGTTTTCATCATTAGATAGATTTATGAGTCGATGCAGATTTTTTTTCGTTGTTCCAACTTTAACCGAAAAAAAGATTCAACAGCAGCGTTGCATAAAAACTCATTCATAGATACAACAAAACCTTCCAGTTCAATGATATCATAAATTGGGGAATGGATTTGTTTGCTTATGTTGAGCACAGAGTTCGGTTGCTTGTAAAATCCCGAAAACAGAACAGCTTTCGGACAAGCTACCCAGATCCGGGACAAAATGTCAGCACAGTTTGATGTTCCTCTTCCAGTCAGTGGCACCGCGTCGTGTCGTGTGTGTAGTAATTGAAATTCATTTCACTCAGTGTGACATTATTAGCATTCACACTTGACTGCACACTGACTAGTCCTACGACCCTCTGCGCTTCTCATTGATGCGCTCTGCTCCGTGAATGTGTGAATAGAATTCTTTGTGAATGTGTGAACATGGGTGTATGACTTGGACCGGCTGAAGCCAAATCTGCATTCAAGTAACAAATTTGCACACAATGCATTCGCTCGTTGGAAGAATGCAACTTTAACATTTGTAACAGCACCCCCCAGAAAGGGGGATCCAAAGTTGGTTGAACCATAACTGACTGGGAAGGAGCACACGAGTCCTATACAAGACGAGTGTTTGTTCTCCATTCATCAGCACACTGTTGGGGGTGAAACTGAAATGGAAAACAAACATCCTTGATAGTGTGCAAAAAGTAATAATAGACGGGAAGAAATTTTAGGGATGCAAAGTTCGACTCTGGGGCTGATTCGCATTGGAATTCATATGTAGGAGGAGCTCGAACGTTGTGTTGTTTCAAAGTTTTCTGAGTTCAGTAGAATAGTTTGAAAAGCGTGTATGAGTGTGAAAATATTAGCAAAACCGCAGCAATGAGAGTTTCCGGAACATTACTTCTGGCGGCGATAATTGTTGTAATAAAAAATGATGACTCGAGTGTTTCGCTAATTTGAGTACCGCTTCAAAATTTTGATTATTTAACATTCAAGTTGTAAAGAGCTTTCTGCGCTACGAATTGAGTGTTTTTATCTCTTTTCACTTTCAGATACCACCTTCGATAGACTTCTGCGTCACATGGATAGCTTTAAGTAGTAGCTTTTGGAATCCCTTCCTGTACTGGCTGCTGAATGCGAGATTTCGAAGAATCTGTAAGGATCTTCTCACGTCTAAGGTAAACAAATTATGCACTTTCCAAATAAAAAAAAATAAGAACACATGTCAAAAGTTTGCACAAAACTAAAAATTTGTAAATATAAAAAAAATTAGCAATTCACAGAATCTTCACAAATTTGACAATTTTGACAATTTTGACAATTTTAACAATTTTGACAATTTTGACAATTTTGACAACTTTGACAATTTTGACAATTTTGACAATTTTGACAATTTTGACAATTTTGACAATTTTGAGAATTTTGAGAATTTTGACGATTTTGAAAATTTTGACAATTTTTGTCTTTTTGGTCATATTTGACAATCATTTTTGTCATTTTTGTCATTTTTGTCATTTTTGTCATTTTTGTCATTTTTGTCATTTTTGTCATTTTTGTCATTTTTGTCATTTTTGTCATTTTTGTCATTTTTGTCATTTTTGTCATTTTTGTCATTTTTGTCATTTTTGTCATTTTTGTCATTTTTGTCATTTTTGTCATTTTTGTCATTTTTGTCATTTTTGTCATTTTTGTCATTTTTGTCATTTTTGTCATTTTTGTCATTTTTGTCATTTTTGTCATTTTTGTCATTTCTGTCATTTTTGTCATTTTTGTCATTTTTGTCATTTTTGTCATTTTTGTCATTTTTGTCATTTTTGTCATTTTTGTCATTTTTGTCATTTTTGTCATTTTTGTCATTTTTGTCATTTTTGTCATTTTTGTCATTTTTGTCATTTTTGTCATTTTTGTCATTTTTGTCATTTTTGTCATTTTTGTCATTTTTGTCATTTTTGTCATTTTTGTCATTTTTGTCATTTTTGTCATTTTTGTCATTTTTGTCATTTTTGTCATTTTTGTCATTTTTGTCATTTTTGTCATTTTTGTCATTTTTGTCATTTTTGTCATTTTTGTCATTTTTGTCATTTTTGTCATTTTTGTCATTTTTGTCATTTTTGTCATTTTTGTCATTTTTGTCATTTTTGTCATTTTTGTCATTTTTGTCATTTTTGTCATTTTTTGTCATTTTTGTCATTTTTGTCATTTTTGTCATTTTTGTCATTTTTGTCATTTTTGTCATTTTTGTCATTTTTGTCATTTTTGTCATTTTTGTCATTTTTGTCATTTTTGTCATTTTTGTCATTTTTGTCATTTTTGTCATTTTTGTCATTTTTGTCATTTTTGTCATTTTTGTCATTTTTGTCATTTTTGTCATTTTTGTCATTTTTGTCATTTTTGTCATTTTTGTCATTTTTGTCATTTTTGTCATTTTTGTCATTTTTGTCATTTTTGTCATTTTTGTCATTTTTGTCATTTTTGTCATTTTTGTCATTTTTGTCATTTTTGTCATTTTTGTCATTTTTGTCATTTTTGTCATTTTTGTCATTTTTGTCATTTTTGTCATTTTTGTCATTTTTGTCATTTTTGTCATTTTTGTCATTTTTGTCATTTTTGTCATTTTTGTCATTTTTGTCATTTTTGTCATTTTTGTCATTTTTGTCATTTTTGTCATTTTTGTCATTTTTGTCATTTTTGTCATTTTTGTCATTTTTGTCATTTTTGTCATTTTTGTCATTTTTGTCATTTTTGTCATTTTTGTCATTTTTGTCATTTTTGTCATTTTTGTCATTTTTGTCATTTTTGTCATTTTTGTCATTTTTGTCATTTTTGTCATTTTTGTCATTTTTGTCATTTTTGTCATTTTTGTCATTTTTGTCATTTTTGTCATTTTTGTCATTTTTGTCATTTTTGTCATTTTTGTCATTTTTGTCATTTTTGTCATTTTTGTCATTTTTGTCATTTTTGTCATTTTTGTCATTTTTGTCATTTTTGTCATTTTTGTCATTTTTGTCATTTTTGTCATTTTTGTCATTTTTGTCATTTTTGTCATTTTTGTCATTTTTGTCATTTTTGTCATTTTTGTCATTTTTGTCATTTTTGTCATTTTTGTCATTTTTGTCATTTTTGTCATTTTTGTCATTTTTGTCATTTTTGTCATTTTTGTCATTTTTGTCATTTTTGTCATTTTTGTCATTTTTGTCATTTTTGTCATTTTTGTCATTTTTGTCATTTTTGTCATTTTTGTCATTTTTGTCATTTTTGTCATTTTTGTCATTTTTGTCATTTTTGTCATTTTTGTCATTTTTGTCATTTTTGTCATTTTTGTCATTTTTGTCATTTTTGTCATTTTTGTCATTTTTGTCATTTTTGTCATTTTTGTCATTTTTGTCATTTTTGTCATTTTTGTCATTTTTGTCATTTTTGTCATTTTTGTCATTTTTGTCATTTTTGTCATTTTTGTCATTTTTGTCATTTTTGTCATTTTTGTCATTTTTGTCATTTTTGTCATTTTTGTCATTTTTGTCATTTTTGTCATTTTTGTCATTTTTGTCATTTTTGTCATTTTTGTCATTTTTGTCATTTTTGTCATTTTTGTCATTTTTGTCATTTTTGTCATTTTTGTCATTTTTGTCATTTTTGTCATTTTTGTCATTTTTGTCATTTTTGTCATTTTTGTCATTTTTGTCATTTTTGTCATTTTTGTCATTTTTGTCATTTTTGTCATTTTTGTCATTTTTGTCATTTTTGTCATTTTTGTCATTTTTGTCATTTTTGTCATTTTTGTCATTTTTGTCATTTTTGTCATTTTTGTCATTTTTGTCATTTTTGTCATTTTGTCATTTTTGTCATTTTTGTCATTTTTGTCATTTTTGTCATTTTTGTCATTTTTGTCATTTTTGTCATTTTTGTCATTTTTGTCATTTTTGTCATTTTTGTCATTTTTGTCATTTTTGTCATTTTTGTCATTTTTGTCATTTTTGTCATTTTTGTCATTTTTGTCATTTTTGTCATTTTTGTCATTTTTGTCATTTTTGTCATTTTTGTCATTTTTGTCATTTTTGTCATTTTTGTCATTTTTGTCATTTTTGTCATTTTTGTCATTTTTGTCATTTTTGTCATTTTTGTCATTTTTGTCATTTTTGTCATTTTTGTCATTTTTGTCATTTTTGTCATTTTTGTCATTTTTGTCATTTTTGTCATTTTTGTCATTTTTGTCATTTTTGTCATTTTTGTCATTTTTGTCATTTTTGTCATTTTTGTCATTTTTGTCATTTTTGTCATTTTTGTCATTTTTGTCATTTTTGTCATTTTTGTCATTTTTGTCATTTTTGTCATTTTTGTCATTTTTGTCATTTTTGTCATTTTTGTCATTTTTGTCATTTTTGTCATTTTTGTCATTTTTGTCATTTTTGTCATTTTTGTCATTTTTGTCATTTTTGTCATTTTTGTCATTTTTGTCATTTTTGTCATTTTTGTCATTTTTGTCATTTTTGTCATTTTTGTCATTTTTGTCATTTTTGTCATTTTTGTCATTTTTGTCATTTTTGTCATTTTTGTCATTTTTGTCATTTTTGTCATTTTTGTCATTTTTGTCATTTTTGTCATTTTTGTCATTTTTGTCATTTTTGTCATTTTTGTCATTTTTGTCATTTTTGTCATTTTTGTCATTTTTGTCATTTTTGTCATTTTTGTCATTTTTGTCATTTTTGTCATTTTTGTCATTTTTGTCATTTTTGTCATTTTTGTCATTTTTGTCATTTTTGTCATTTTTGTCATTTTTGTCATTTTTGTCATTTTTGTCATTTTTGTCATTTTTGTCATTTTTGTCATTTTTGTCATTTTTGTCATTTTTGTCATTTTTGTCATTTTTGTCATTTTTGTCATTTTTGTCATTTTTGTCATTTTTGTCATTTTTGTCATTTTTGTCATTTTTGTCATTTTTGTCATTTTTGTCATTTTTGTCATTTTTGTCATTTTTGTCATTTTTGTCATTTTTGTCATTTTTGTCATTTTTGTCATTTTTGTCATTTTTGTCATTTTTGTCATTTTTGTCATTTTTGTCATTTTTGTCATTTTTGTCATTTTTGTCATTTTTGTCATTTTTGTCATTTTTGTCATTTTTGTCATTTTTGTCATTTTTGTCATTTTTGTCATTTTTGTCATTTTTGTCATTTTTGTCAATTTTTTCTTTTTTTTTAATATTGTTCAGTCGGTTGTCGATTTTGTTTTAAAAATTATTTTTATTTTGATTTAATTAATTGTAACTGTTCTTCCTCCTATATTTTCAAATACAGTGCATCAGCAGCCAAACTTCGCTGGAGGAAAAGTACAGCATGAGTCTGGAGTACGATCATCAGCTGCTGTCGGGAGCACTGCCACTTCCGCCGGGACCTCCGCCGGCCACGATCTGCCGCTCGGCTAACCACACGCCCCGGTCCGAGTACGAGCTGGGCTCGGCCAAGTACTGGGGCAACATCCTGGAGCGAACCTTCAGTACCGGCAGTATGAATGCCATTCACCACAGTACCTCATCCGGATCGTACCATCAACAACAACAGCAAGGACATCCGATGACCCTGCATCGGCACCATCATCGACAACATCGTCAACATCAGCAGCAACATCAACAGCACCACCATCAGCACCAAAATGGGAACAGCATTCTGCATAAATCGACCTTATCGATTGGGAAAGAACTTCACGCCGGGATGACGAGATCCGAAAGTTCAGAATTTACGGTAGTCTTTCCGACTACCAATTCCGACCCTCAGATGTCTTCCTGTGAGCATGAACTGCACGATATCAACTGTGCCAAGAATCAAGCTTTTTTCGTTGGGTTCAACCATCACCAGACGCTACCTGATATCTAGTATTGCAGGAAACGGAAACCGGGAGGGTAAAATGTTCTGAAACAATGCGATATGAGGTTTTTACCTACTAGATAAGTGTTTTGTATGAAATCTCATGGATGCATAGATATAGGGTAGCAAATTTTCAAATGAAATTTGAATTATCGTCAATCAACTTCCATTAAGAGTTTTAAAAATTCATTGAGATTATTGTATAACCTGCCTGCGATCACTTATGCCTATGTTTACCTGAACTGTCGTATCTGACTAAAATATTATTTCAATAATCGCAGATGGAGGGGAGGATTATTTAGAAAAAAAAAAGAATACATGATCAATCCACGGACTTCATGTCAGCTTACGACAACCTTTCCTGATAATGTGATAAAAATCTACACCACTGCATATTGCTGATAGCATTGTGATTTGAATGGTTTAAACTTTTCCTGTGTGGTGGTGTAACCATCAACCATTGCAAAATGACAACGGATTTGAAATGCAATTATAAAAACATCTCAAAAACATTGATAAACATGGACTTTCTATGAGAATCTTCTTTGAAACTAGATTACATAAATAATTGAGATTCCGGCGAGTATAAAATCCGAGTTGTGGAAACCACATTATGCCAAAGTAAATTACTATTCACCTCATCGACGCTTACATACAGGCGAGGCCTGTTATAGCAGCGATGCCTAGTATCGATGGTGAACTCCAGCGATAGGCAGCATCCATGTGAGCTCCGTTGCATAGAGAGCGCATGCTTGTCATTCATCGTTCATCTTGTTGAGTTTGACCCACACACAGGTCATGGCAAAAAACTCGACTGTTCCACGTGATTCAATATTTCTTTAACACGTTCGTCGCCACGTCACCCATATATGGGTGACGGCTCTCTTAAGCAAGGTTGCCGCTCAGTTCTGCCACGCGTTGTAAATCTGAAGCTCTCTCGCTTTACTTTCATGCTCTGAGATTTTTTTTGGGCGACGAACGTGTTAAGTTAAATTGTTCTCTCTCACACTCGAATCAGTACCGCTCCTACAACTCTCTTACAATCCTGCAACAGTTTTAGACTACAGATCCAAAACTGCTTCATGTTGGAGACTGCCTTGGTCGTCTTCCGAGGGCTTTCACCGCTCACCTTCTCGACATATAATTATGAGACCGAGTCTCCGAGGATGTTTTTTAGAAAAGTTTTATTTTCACATCCTCATACTTGTCCACTAATCACTATCACTAGACTAACTGCTAACTGCACTTCCTGCTGCTGAACCACTTACTGCTGCCGGGTCGGGAACCAAAGAGAACGAGCATGCCTTCGCTATCGGTATTTAAGTGATCATATTTGCTTACGATGCAATTATGATCACCACGTGGTTGCGCGTGGCTTGGGAGCGCCACGTTTATACATCCTGTCTCGGGTTCTGGGAGAGGGATGTATGTAACTATATATTGATCGTTCCCTTTCACTTTCGTCACTTCATACGACCCTAGGACTTCGGCCATATACTTTTTGCTAGGTTCAAGCTGAGTTCGCTTACACGCCATAGTATTGTTAACCTTGTAACTTGGTGCCTGCTTCGCCAGTCCACCTAGTCTTTTGTCACCTACGATCCGCATTTGAACTTCGAACATCGACTCAAATGGGGAAAAACTGTTACTCTGGAGGAAACTAGCGTTGATCCTTCTTTGTATGTTTCTAATGTATTGTCACCACCGCCAGTTCTTTTCAACACCCAACTTCGTTAGCATTGCTAATATCACTTGGTTTACTTATTCCACTCGTCCGCGTCCTCCTGGTACTCCAGTCTTGACTTCTACTTCTTCACAATACTGTTTGAAGTCACTCCATGCAAAAACTACATCTTGGCCACTGATCAAGGATTTCCTAACAGCTTACATGGTATACGCAACTTTTCGATCACTTCTCGCGCATTTTCGTTTCGTTTTCGTCGGTTAGATGAACACAAACTATCAAACTATCAATTAAATCTTCTATTTAAGCTTCTCATCGTTAAACAGTCTTTCAGGATCTTTTTATTCAACTGTCTGTAGTCCACACACACTCTCATTGATCTATTTTTCTTTTTTTTTTCCTTGTAGGGCAGAGCCCACTGCGACCAGTAGTTGATCTGTCGTGGTATTTACCCCGCGTTACTAGGTATATGCTTTTAGGTTCACCTGCACTATTGATTGAAGCGACAGTTGATTGCTGACTAAGCATTTTATCCCAATCGGGTATGATATCAAAGATGTATGATATAACCTTCTTAGGGCTGATATGCAACCATATGTCTTGTGCGCTTATTAACTTTGCCCCAAGTACACGCTCTCTCCCATTTAGGAGGGCGCAGCAGTTGCATAGAAGATGCTCTGCAGTTTCTTTTTCGAACCCGTAGAACCGACAGTCATCGTATTGAATAATGATTATCCGTTTGTGATGTTGTTTTGTTGGACAATGTCCGGTCAAGACCTGTGTAAGTACTTAACTCGTGCTTACTTAGGATCAACATGTTTTGGAGAGTCGTGCGCTTGGTTCAATTAATCTTTTGCCTGAGCTGCTCCCTCTGCTGTTCTCCAATTGGAGACAGTAGTGGTACTTTCCCAGTTCTTAAATTCCATACTCAAGACACTCCTCGATACACCACAGAAAGGTTCAGGTCCAATTAACAGGCCCTGAGATCCTTCCCTAGCTAGCTAGTCTGCTTCTTCGTTTCCTAGGATACCGCAGTGGCCTGGAACCCAGAATAAAAATACTCTCTTCCGTATGGCCAGATTTCTTAGTGCAACAATACACTCCCAAACAAACTTGTAGAAACATGTGAACGTACTTAGTGCTCGAAGAGCGGCCTGGTTGTCAGAAAATATGTATATAGATATTTGTGTACCTATATCCTCTTTTCAAACAGGCTAAAGTGCATTCTAGAATTGCTTGAACTTCTGCTTGGGATACAGTTGGACAGTTTCCCATAGGAATTGAGATTCTGAGTCTGCCCCAGTTCTGTTATCCATTTTTGACCCATCAGTAAAGAATTTTATCGATCCGGAAGGAACCGCAGGCCCACCTGACTCCCACACGTCCCTATCGTTGATAGTTACATTGTATGGTATGTCTAGGTTGAAAATGGGTTCCATCCAGTCATCATTTTTCACAATAAGTGAGTTAAATTTAAATTTCTTTAGGATTTTGAGGTGTCCTGTGAGTTCTCCTTCATAGAGAGTTTTGTGTTTGGAGAGTCTCAAGGCACTACGTTCCGTCTCTAACTAAATGAATTGATGTAGAGGCAGAATATTTAGTAGTGCATTTAGAGCCTCATTCGGTGTGCTTCGCTTTGTGCCAGTTGCCGCGTTGCTAGTCTTTGAAGCTTCGCTAGTTTTTTTTTCTGGGTTGTAATTTGTATAGTTTTGGTCCACCATACTAAGGAGATATAGGAGATTTTGGGTCTAATAATAGCTGTAAATATGCAGTAGATAATTTTCGGCTGTAGTCCCCATTTTTTCCCTACTCCTTTGAGGCAGACCCATAGAGCTGTTGTAGCCTTAGCGATTACATGCTCTATCTGTGGGTTCCATGATAGCTTTGATTCTAGTACTATGCCTAAATATTTCACTTGTGATTCGAGGTTTAACACTTCCCCATCTAATGTTAGAGGTTTCAGTGTAATTTTTCGTCTCGTAGTCAGAGATGTTAAAATCGCGAGTCTACATACTCGCACTTTGCCCTTCTTTGCAGAACGATTTTATTTCGTTAAACTCAATCTGCAATGATGCTATCTAAAGTTCAACTCGGAAAGCATCAGGAAGCAAGCTTCGGGTAAACTCGGCAGGAGTAAACAGCAATCGGGGGAAACATCAGCGAAGCAAACGAACAGTTCTGCGAATTAAAGAAAAAAATCGTGTTCGTTCGGCAGCCGAACACATCAAACGGACAACGCATGGGGGCGTGGCTTAAAGTGATAGATACAAGGGAACGGGAAACGAGCGAGAGAAGGGTGCGAGGAATGTTAACTCGGTCCGTCGGGCAACGATCGCTCGTGAGCATTCGTGTACGGTAAGCTTCGTTCTGTTGTTTCGTTGGTGTGATTTTATTCCTGCGAGGCATGGAAAACATAAATTCGGAACTGTTCTCTTCGTTTTGTATGCAATCACGTCATGATTGGAACGAAGATAAAATCAATCTGCATACAACAAGTGAAACTAGAAAAAAATCAGCCAAATGATTCTTTCCGAAGCGAGTTTACACACCACTGCTCGTAGTGAAGGCTATCACAGTAGTTTTGGAAGGGTTTGTGTTCAGTCCCTCTTCCCTGCACCAAAATAGTGCGTAGTTGAGTGCAGTTTGCATTCTATTAGACAACACATTCTCATGTTTTCCCCGAACTATAATAACTACGTCGTCTGCAAAGCCAATAACTTTGAATCCTATGCGGTCCGGTTACGGGATAGCAGAAATACACCGAATTATTGTTCACTTACTCAAGATGCGCTCGTACCAAATATGGCGGACTCTCGTTTCCCGATTGGCGAGGACTCTTGTGTTTCCTTTTATGTTCAAATGCCAACGTTGCCGGAACTAAAGTGTCACTGCTTATATGCTCAACTGCCGACGGACGACTGGCTGGAAGTTTGTATGAATACGAAAGAAATGCCTGAGGTGACATCATGCACGGTATCGGTATGTGGTTTCTCATGTGCGAGAGCGAGATGCGTTAACCGTTTGACGCATGCAATCATGAATCATCAATGAGTTCTCTTTCGAGTGATTGAGTAGCTCTGTGTCTCGACATCAATGGGATAAGGAAGCGAATGATGATTCTACTGACAATGGGCTATTAGAGGATACATTCTGTTAATGCTGAAATATCATTCTCATATTCATATGGTGGCATATTAACACTCCACAAATCCCATGGATACAAGTTTATTTAGGAGGTCGTCCACTATCAAGGACCACAACAACGGTAATAGAACCCCGACTTGGGGACATCCCTTCGTTGGTGTTGCTTCGATTACACCCTTACAATTTTTTACAAAAATGGAGAACTAATCAAGCCAATAGAAGCGAATTTGACCTGGGAGGGTAGTGGAATACGAGAAATGGTTCTATAATTATTTCAGGCCCCTCCCAACTACTAGTGGAGATACAGGAAAGAAGGAAGGAAGGGAGCTTTCATACCTTTTTTATTGCATAACTTGAAAACTATTCGTGCAAATGGAACCAAATTTGGCTAAGAAGGGTATTTGGGTATCATAAATAGTTCTTCGAATATTTAGTACCCCTCCCTCCTTATGGAAAGGAGATAGAAAGTGGGGAGAGAGCTTCTTTACAATTTTCAGCACTACCGGAAAAATAATCAAGCCAATGGAACCAAATTTGGCGTGGGAAGGTATTTGATTACGAGAAATATTCCCTTACAATTTCTTACATCACTCTGGAACTTACCCAGCAAATGGAACGAAATTTGGCTTGGGAGGGTATATAAGCACAAGAAATATTTCTATGAATATTTGCCCTACTGCCTTCTTCCAGTGGGATGATAGCAAGGAGATAGGGGGGCTTCTTAAAAAAAATTGCATAACAAGAGAACTAATCGAGCAAATGGAAACAACTTTGGCATGGGAAAACATTTGAATACCCAAAATGGTTATTTGCTCATTTGAGACTTCTTTCTTCTTCAATTGGGGATA
>NC_073692.1:417063395-417101851 GCF_029784155.1 Uranotaenia lowii
TAAAAAAAATTAAAAGATAATTGTTAAGATGTACAATTACAATTCTAAGAAGACAAGGAATAATTAACTTTAGTTTTCATATACGACAGTTTCACTGTAAAACATTTTGGCAGCTGTGTTAAAAAAGGATTATCTCTAAGAGTATACTCATTACTAAATTTACAAAATTAATAGATGATTTCGAGTTTTAAACATTAGATCATTGTCAAGTTTAATTAAAAACTATTTTCTCATTTTGAAAAATGAGGTCTTCAATGCAAAATGCGGAGTTATGCGTATAAAATTATTCAAATTTGAACGAATTATGCTTGAAAAATTTTCAAGCACTTATGTCGCACTGGCTCTGAGGGGCCCCTAATTATCGCCCAGCAATTCAAACTTGGCTCTTCTCAAACCAGAAATCATAGATCAAGACACTTCCAGCACCAGGCAAAAGTTTTGAACGATTACATTTGCCAAAGTTCGTGGGCAGGTCCTTGCAAATTTTAAACTCATCACCATTGTCGCCGTCATGAACGTCATCAGAATCATCATCATCATCTCCGTCATTTTCCTGTGCGAACAAATTACCATTCAGATGTCGGCAAAGCGAGCAATTACATATATGAATATCAGTTGTGTTCTAACGAGAAATAAGTGGTAGTTTTTTGGATGTTAACAAGTCGGAAGTAAAAGTAGGAGTAGCTGTAGTTTGTAGTAGTGAAAGTAGTAAACAGTACTCAAAAAATTCCTAGCATTCGCGCAGAACCAGAGCAAAAGTACTTACGAACAAAAAACCCACTACAGAGAAAAATAAATAGAAAAATTAAACTAGCATTTTAACCAGACAAATTGTGATAGTTAAGCGTTAATTGGATGAACAGAACAGAAGTCAGAATCGGGCGGAATCGGATAAGTACATTCACACACACTCACAGAAAGAGCAAATTGTGACATTGTATCTCCTCTCTGTCTACCTTTCGAATGTTTCAAAAAGTCGTGTAGTTAATGAATAGCGCACAGAATGCTATCCAGTGCAGAATGAATAATAAATTAATATGATTTTTTATTAATTACATCGTTGATTTTTTCGAAGCGAAAGAAATTCCAGCCGGCCATTTCCAGCGGCTTTCAGTTTTCAGATTTTTACCATGCGTGAATTACCCGGAAAACGCTTCCGGTGACAGGCTGTGTGCTGCTTTTTATTATTGCCAACTATAAATGAACAGTGGGTTTAACGTGAAAATCTGAACCGCTCACTCTTTGAATTATAAAAAAATGATCTTCCAAATTTCCTCAATTTTAGTTGTGGAATGAAATAAATTAGTATAAATCAAGATTTCCAATCAGTTGCTTGGTGATTGTTCGTTATAAAACTTCTCGGCGAACAGATGATCTCAAGTGATGCTGAGAATGGAAGCAGAATTAACGACTGCAACCGGTATGCTGGATTGGATTACCTCGAAAATGCACTTTGATGTCTTTCGCTCGTTTAAGTTTCAGATAAAATTTCACAGACCAACGAGATGTGATTTACGAATCAGAGAAGCAAGTCATTGTGTTTTCAGGCGTAAGTTTGTACGGAATCAGCTGTTTGTGGTTTCTGACATTCATGCGTTCAACGTAAGTTTTGATTAAAAAAAAAGAAAATTTTTCCATTCTGTATTGCAAATTGAAATCTAGCATTTTGTTTTCCCACTATTAACGTAACCCAAACCCGAGCAGACTTTTATGGCAAAATTATAGCAAATTTTGCTATCACGCCCTGAGTGCCGAATTTGCTCTCATTTTGCTTGACATAAGGTGGTACACAGCAAAAAAGAGAGCAAAAATTTCCATACATGGTTAGCAAAGTGATACCATATTTTGCTAAAACTGAGACCCTAACTACACCTCGATTTTTGAGAGCTTGGAGAGCACAATGAAGGCAGTATAAGGCATCAACAAATTTTCCTCGAAATCAAAATTAGACATCAATGTGCTCTCAAATTTTCCGAAAAACGTGGTATCGTTGGTGTCTCAAAAAAGCAAAATATAGCATCACTTTGTTAACCAACGTATGAAAATTCTGCTTTCGTTTTTGCTATGGTACCTTAAGCCAATCAAAATAACAGCACATTTGGTTCTCAAGACGTGATAGCAAAGTTTGATATTGTTTTGATATAAAAGTTTACTTGAGAGATACAAATTCAAACGCCTAAATATATGCAATCTATTTGGATATAAGTCTTGATTTTGATTTTAAACTTAAATCGATTTATGTAATGCAATCATTCAAATGTGGCAGATTGATTTTAAAAGAAATTATCGCGTTAGTTGAGTTTTTTTGTTTTCTATTTATTCCAATCTTATGAGTGAGCTGGAATGCGAAAGATCTTAGCTTAATTGAGTAACTCATCAAAAATGAGAGCTAATTTGGGCTTAAGAGGCGTGATAGCAAAATGGAATAAAATCTGTTTTAAAAGTTTATTAGAAAATTTCTAATAAACTTTTAAAATGATTTGATTTAAAATGATTAAGTAGCAACTCTCTGTTAGAGAGGATCAATGGAATTTAATAAAAATAACTCTCGCAAACAAACGTGAATTTACAGTCCAAATCGAAAAGCAAAAATTACTTTGAGTTATTTTCCTCCATTCTTCCGCACACCTTTTTATTAATTAAAAAAAGAATTAAAATACGAACCAAAGTTCATGATTCAAAATACCAAAAAAAATTCATAGTTTGAGGATCAATATTCAATATCAAAAGCTAGAAACAAATTTTTGTTCCAAACTAATTTTGAAACATAATTTTTATTCAATTTCCAGTGATTCATTATTCATATAAACCTAATCGAGTAGACTTTTTTTGACAAAATTATACCTAATTTTGCTACCATGCCTTGAAAAATAAATTTAATATCACTATGCCCAAATAAGATTTTGAATTACTGTGCTATTCGATTCGCTATTCAAAAGACTCAAATTTTTACATAGTTCCACTTTCAGTTAGGCTAAAAGACTAAATTTTGATTAAAAGGCATGATAGCTAAATTCGGCATAATTTTACCAATAATGTCTGCTTGGGATCGTATAATTCTTTATGACATGAATTTGAAGGCTAAAATCGCCTGCATTTATGCAAGCATTCGGCATATTACAAGTTCTATGCCATAATTATTCATATATTAAAAACCGCCTTTATTTATGCAACGGATTAGTCGTTGGTTCAATTTTCACAGTCTGTATACTAAGGTGCACAGTTTAGTTTAAATATTCACCAAGTGTCTTAGTGTGTTTATATGTATTTTTTTATCGAAAGCAAGGGTTAGTATTAATTTAAAAAAGAAGAGACTTTTTTTTTCAATATAAGATAAAAAAAACAGCTTTCGGAAACAGCATTGCTCTTAAACTTTGGTAGAGATTCTTATTAGCAAATTCGATTTCCCAACTACAAGCTAGTAAAATTATTTGGCTTAGGGCTTGTAAAATTAGTCAAATTTTCCTCGAAAAGCATTGAAAAATTATTTTCTGTTTATGACAATTTCAACTACACATCAATCTGGAAGTATTCCGTATTTGGTATAAGGATTAACCATCCTTAGGGATGGAAATCTCGAAAAAAGTAGTTACTACTTCGCCTAATAAACGCCATAATTTGTATTTAAAAAATCGTTAGTTCAGGCTTTGAATAGAACGCAATGATATTGGACAAAACACAAGTATGTATGTACATAATTTCTTGTCTTTAGTAATGCTCAGTCTTTGTAAAAGCATTTGAAAAGTGTTTTAAACTGAATGATTTTATGACAAACATTTTTAATTTCTTTTAAATACGTACAAATGGAAAAAAAAAAAACTTAAATACATTTATCATGCAATAATTGACTGAAAAAAAATCATGATGGTCATACATAATCATATGGAATACGATAACTAAGTTGCTTGTTCTCTTGCACTAATGCATCTTTGCATTTGAGTGGAAACCGTCTTCTTTCCTTGTAGCGTTTTGCGATGGGTTAATCCCGACCGATAAATTAAAAAAAAAAATGAAATTCGCTCAACGTATGCATTTTAGATAAATTTTCATCACCGCTCGTAAAACATCGACTGAAAAAATGAAGTTTTTCTGTACTTTGAGTTGAGAACGATCTAATTGTTTGCATGATATAACCACACGTTCTTCAATCACTAAATTACTTACATATTTGTCAGCATGATGGCCAATAAAAAAGGGCTATACTGTTCCGAGTTCGGAAGTTTTGCTTCCACTTCTTTTCTCGTACTATGTACACATTGAAATCGTTTGTGACCATGAAGGTAGGACCTGGTTCGACTGGTTCTTAGGCAAGGACTTAAAGAACGAGTCCTCATGCGTGGTAGCAGGTAAAGGAGTAATAAATTTATGCTAAGAATCCGAATATTTTACAGCTGCTTCTTCGCCCCAGACGACAATTCTACAGACGTGTAGAAAAGTAAATGATAAACAGAGAGCCTTTTTTGGTCCTTACCTCCATCCCTCTACGATAGAATGATGAAATTGTGAAACTTCTAGCGTCGTTCAGGAACATAGCTCGCAGAAAGAGAAACAGTTTATTGCAGTGGTCCTGGCGTTTGGAGCATTTTTGGAAAAACTACTGCAGCAGTACATTGTACGGGCCTGCAACCGCTTCCGTCCGTTTCTAGCAGGACGATCCTAGAATTATCTTCCTCTTACTTTCAGAACACTTCCGTAATCGTCAGAGTCGTCGCGAGTTCTGTTCCAGCCGGTGAAGTAATTATCTTTTACAATTGCTGCAATTAATAAACAGGTCAATGTTTTGCCACAAAAGCAATCTAATCCTCGTACTTACTATTAATCCACTCGGGCAGCATCGCGAACATCCACGGCTAACAACAAGCAAACGAAAATTGAAAACTAGCAAGCTGTTTACATCCGTCTGATTTTGTACACTGAACCCAAATCCACTCTTAAAATACACATGATTTTTCACTTAAAAACATCCAGTGATTTTCGTCCATTCTAGTGCGACATATACATTTCACTTGACAGTCACTTAAATTTCAAGTGAATTCATCCCCATTCACTTCAGTCGTCACTTGAATTTGAAGTGAGAAAAAATATTCACTTCCCCATCACTTGAATTCCAAGTGAATGTCGGGTCGGTTGTGTTTATTTTCAGAGTTCAAAATGGCAAATTTTAAAGAGCAGCGTTTAAAGCTTATGCTGGTATTTGGATTTTCCCAATTCTTTACTAGGCGATTTAGGCGGTAGTTTGTGTTAAACGTGATGTAAGGATAAGTTATTTAAAGGTGTTATTATGTTTCAGCTTGTGGGTTGAACTGGACAGATTTTCTGGTTTGCTGCAGGGAAGATTTAGAAGTCGCACTACCCGCAGTAATCGATCTGCCTTGGGATTACGATGGAATTTTCCAATCAATAAATTTATGGTGAAAGCGTAATGTAAGTATTTGAAATCGAAGTGTTGTTCTATAAATGTTCTTTTTTTATTAAAAAAACGCGTGAGATAATTAACTAGAAACTCAGATAAATTTCACTCGAATTTCCTAGTTTAATTCACTTGACCGGTCACTTAAGTGAATTCACTTGACTACTTGACCCATCACTTAAAATTCAAATGAAATTACGTATGGCGAGAATTCACTACAGATGTCACTTATTTTTTAAGTGAAAATTATTTTGGGTGTATAAACATATATGTGGTTTGATTTTTTTTTCATTATTTTATTTTCCAAACACGCCATCACGCCAGGTTGGTCGAAACAACGCCGCTTTTGAGCCTGTGACATACCATTAAGATGTTCATTAGCCGTCCCGAGAAAAACTTTATTTTTATTTTAACATACTTTTATATTTTCAAAATCTTTTTGAAAATTGTCAAGAAAATATTAATTCATGGTTTTGAAGATAATGATTTTTAAGACACCAAGTTGAAATGATGATGTTATGTTATTAAATGAAATTATTATATTTTTTTTTCAAATTAAAACTATTGCATTTGCTATTAAGAAAATTGACGTCAATTGATGCTATCATTTAGGACTCAGCTTTGTCCTCTAAAAAATGAAAGCTAATTGAAACCTTATTTTGCTTTCGGATAAAATTCAAGTTCATATTTTGCTAGCAGCCAGCTGTTGACAGCTTATTTTGGTTTCTGGATGCTATCATATAAAAATTATTGACGCCTTCATGATGCCTTATTTTGCTATTGTAGAAAAATTAACAGCAAATGTTGCTCTCAGTTTGCTGTTGATAGCTCATTAGGGTCTCAGTTTGCTTTCGTTTTGGGCATCAAAGTCTGCTCGGGAAGCGCTTCAACTGACCACGTGGCAAATAAATTTTCCGCAAGTACCTTTACTTGAAGTGCCATTCAACCATGCCGGATCGTTGTTGTTGGTTGGATTACCGTTGTTCTGGTCAATTGAATCGGTTGTACGGTGATTCTTTTTTTTTCTTTCTTTTTGTTTGTTCAACTTTCAGCTGAATCATAGCACAATACGTGGATTATGGTAAGTAGTAGGCTTGGACGGGCGACTTCTCTCCGCAGATTAAACGTAGGGCTTAAACTGTTTGGACAGGATTAATAACAATTTGCAAACAGAATGTTTGTTCATTCATTCTTTTGAATTTCATATTGATATTGGATCGATATTGAAGGGAAAAATCTTTGTTCTAAAAAGCGAATATTTTTTCTTAAAAAGAGGATCTCAAAAGGAAAAATTTATACCATTGTTTGGGGTAAAACATCAAAGCTATGGACTGTCAAATAATTCGTTTAAGATTCTATCGTTTAAATCAAAAAGTGGCTCCACAGACATCGAACGCAATTGTTTCCATAAAATCGTAGAAAACGCAAAAATGGTAAAAAAGAAAATATCAATTAAATCAGCATTTCAAATCTAAAAAGACCCCAGACCCCATCAAATGCAGGAAATTTTTGGCCATCGTTAAATGCAATGGACCCTGAGTCATTTAAAAAAAAACATAATTATTATTATTGTTGTAATTTAACCATAATTTGTGTGTGTTGCTACAATATTGTTAATTCAGTTGATGTTTTTACGTTCTCATAATTGACGAAGAAGTTTTGATTATTTGAAGAAAAAAATTAGTTTGTCTCTACTTTCAGGCTAGCTCGTGAGGACTTCGCTGATATCTCTATTGATGAGAATAATATTTGATCTAACGTGTTCGTATTTCTGGCAGTCCAGAAGATTACGTTTAGTTGGTAGTTGCATATAACAGACTTCACAAGTCGCCCCGCGTTTATTCCTGCTAAACGGGCCAGAATAATTAAGATTCATGTAACCGATCGGTTCTGAGACGACTAAGACCCGGGTTTCTTGCCTGTTCGCCCTGTCTTACCAAACAAATGTTGTGAGTTTAATTTTCCGAAGAAATGTTTTCCTGTTCAGCTACCCATTGATCCTGACATATCTTCCGTATGCTAGATTTAATTTGCCTCCTTGCGCCTTGTGGAAGTATTTTCTTGTCAGACGTTTCCAGGAATCTACCAGCGTTTGCGAACTGGTTGGCTTTCTCGTTACCGAGAATTCCGGCGTGTCCAGAAATCCAGCAGGAAACCACGATCTTTTTTCGGGACTCGATTCTAATGATTCCAACAATTTTTTTCACGGCTTCGTAATTCTTGAATTTTGATACATTATACTTTTAAAAACATTAAAACTTGTTCAAAAAGCTACCTTGAACCATAATTCGATATTTCCAAACAGATATTAACAGATATTTTAAACAGAGAGCTAGAAAAATATCGTTTAGCAAAAGTTTAAGTCTCTGGAGCCACTATTTAACGCGGTCAAAGTTCAATCAAATGCTCGACACTTACATAGCTCTGCAGGGTAGCTAAAATAAAATTGTTCGGAAGATGGATTCTTTCACCTTTTATAGCAGATTTATTTTCTCGATGAATAAGTTTATTCTTTCATTCCATGAGAGTCCAGTAAAAAAACGAGGTACACTTCCGGCCAAAAGTTTGGGATCACTCACTAAACAACATGCAAATTTTGATCGTTCATATCTCAGCCGTCTTAGGACATACATATTTCAAACCTTCTGATCTCATTTGAAAGATAATGAGCAATAACTATTTTGGAGGAATTGATATAATGCTTAAGTTTTGTACTTTTGGCCGGCAGTGTATACTACTCTACACTCAAAATTTTAACGTGTTAATAAAATTTGATTTGACAAATTTGACTCAGAACTGATGTCAAAATCCCGAAAACTAGTCCTTAATTAAAAATTCTGCAATAGATTGAAAAAATCACATGTCGATAGAAACTCAGTTTTAAATCCGGATTCTGGATATTTAAATTTCCAATGAATTTAATTTAGTAATGGATTTTAAATTGAGTATTTATCCAAATTAATTTTAAAATTTTGGTTTGCAGATTAAACGTTCATTTTTCGAAGATCAGTTGTTTAAAATAATCATACATTATAGAGTAAAGGGAGCAATCTATAGCAGAAAATCTTATATATTTAGAAAAAACGGCTCATTAAAATTTCACGATGTGCTCCAAATAGACAAGAAAAATAACCGAAAACAAATACAGCAGCACATTTAACTAAGCAGCAGGGTAAACGCATGCTTCAAAAATAACACAAGTTTACTTGTTCTTCTCCTTCATTTTCTGATCCTAACAATTTTGTTGATTTGGGTGAGATTTCTGAGGAAAAATTAAAATTTTTGCATCAAAATTTAATGGAAGTGATGCAACTTATGTTGAAAGCAAATTCAATGTTTGAAGCTTCCCAAACTTCTTTTAATTATGCTAACAAAATTATTATGACTTTACGATTCCCTCATGGATCCAAATAGATGTTTAAATATTATGAATTGGAATGCTAGATCTTTGCTGGCTAACCAAGATGAATTCTTTTTATTTTTGAAAACTCAAAACATACATATTGCTGCCATCACTGAAACTTTTTTAAAGCCAGACAATAACTTGAAAAGCAATGCTTTCTTTAAAATTTTACGAAATGATCGACTTGATCGACAAGGTGGGGGTGTAGCTATTGTCATCAATAGTCGTCTTAAATTTAGACTTCCTCCTTCTTTCAATACAAAAGTCTAAGAAACAAATGGAATTGAATTAGAAACTTCAATGGGGAAAATTATAATTTACCATTAAATGCTGCAATAAGATGTTAATCTACAAACAGGTATTCCGACCAGCGATAATGTATGCAGTTCCAATTTGGTCTAGCTGCTGCGCGACGAGGAAAAAAGCCATCCAGAGGATTCAGAACAAGGTTCTGAAAATGATTTTGCGGCTTCCACCTTGGCACAGCACCGAAGATGTTCATCGGATTGCGGGCATTGAATCGATCGAAGAGATGGCCAACAAAATCATCTCCAACTTCAGAGGCAAATCGATGCAGTCTTCCATCGCAAAGATTTGTTCTCTCTATAATTAATTTTAATTTAGGATAGTTTTAGTTTTTAGTAGTAAGTTTAAAATATTTTTTGACATTACAGGATGTTCTCCTACATAAAAATACTTGATTGCACTCAGCAAAATTAATTCAAATAAATAAATTATAGTGATTAATAAACTATAGGGCTCTGGACAGTTCATCATTGAACTGAACACCTAATTTAATGTAATAATGTAATATAAATGTAATGATGAATTGGTACAAATAAAGACATATTAAAAAAAAAATAACACAAGTTTACAAATTTAAAAAAAAAAATCTTTAACTTTATTGATCGACCTATATTTTGAATGTAAAATTGGGCGCTGAATCCGATAATGAATTTCATATAAATCTCAATAAAACAGTTTTTTGAAATTTTGGAAAAATAAAAAAAGTGCTTGTACTTTATAAATTAAAATATATCAGACTACATAACAGTTATTTGTTATTTCTTTTTTGTATAATAAAGGTGAAAAAATTTGCTATTGATTTGAGCCTAAGTTGAGACAAATTTTTTACTCAAGACTTTAACTCGATTGTACTTCAAACAAAAAAGTATTAGCGTTTTAAAGGCCGTAAATTTGGTCTAACACTCAATGAGTACAATCTTTGAACTGCAATAAGTTTTTTTTCCAAGTCCAATCGTGTTACAGTCTTGGTGTTACTGAACGGGCAGCACTAAACGCACTCAAGTTGATGAAAGTTTTCGAACAGGAAAAAGAGCGAGAGGAAAGATAGCGGTTTATTCGGCGGGAAAGTCATAGGACGAAAATAAACAATAACAAAACAACAATAAATTCGCGTTAGGTGTGAAGTTGTTTGGAGCAGAAGAATCTACTTTTGTAAAGATTCGTACTAAAAAAACGAACTTAGGCTTAAAGTGCAAACTTGTTGCAATAGTACGGAAGTTTAGTGAGGTCGCTTGAGCAAAGGTAGGAGTATTATTAGTGTTCTTAGTGCGGTTTGAATAATTTGGAACCTCTTAATTTAGGGCAATAGTCCGGATACGCGCTGGTTTAGGAGACACCCTAACTAAGTACAACCAGTTGATTAGAGGTGAGAATTTTATCGAGAAATGTTAAAAACTTTAATTAATTAAGCAATTCGATTCGAATAATCAGAAAAAATTAGAAATGAAAGCTTCTTTAAAATCCTGGTTGAAATTTGTTTTTGCATTTCATATCAATTTTTAATCATGTTTTTCGAGATCATATGCATTTTCAATATTTTGATAATTATTTTCCGAATATGACAAAAAAGAGAAATTTTATTTTACATTCAAATTCGAATTTCTTAAACTTAACTTTTACACAAAATTTAAAAAATGAAGCTTTGAAATGGCAATTCAAAATTGAAAAGTAAGATTCAGATCTTTCTAAATATATTTTTTTAATTCTGATTCACAGTACAGATCAAAATTGAATAATTTAAATAGTGAATTTAGATTAAACCTAACATACAGACTTCAATAATAGATTCATGAATGAGGGCTCTATAACTTCGCTCATAAAATTCTGATCTGGAATAAGATTTGCAAAAAATATTTTTTGTATATTTCAGAAATCGTATGGAAATATGGATACAATTTTAAAGCGCAAGTTTTGAATTTCACTTACCAACAGTGTGCTGAACTTCGAAGTATAACACGAAAGGACTGAATTTGAGTGCTAAACTTCAATCGACCAAATTGAACACAACACTTACCGTTACTTGAAAATGCTTAGTTTGAAAAAATTAGTTCAGGGGTTTCTGAGATATAGAATGCGATTTTCGGTGTTTCTCGTCATAGATTTATTCGCGGACCTTAAAGTGTTAAGATTGCTTGTCAATTGAATTCCAGATTACAATTTTTTAAAACAAAATTTGTTTGTTAACACAATTAAGCTGAAAATCACACATACAAAGTAGAATTTTAGTTCTTTGTTTTATCTGCCAAAATATAAATATTTTAAAAATTATCCACAGAATTTTCATAATGGAATTGATTGTTTATGAAAAAAAATAACTTTTCAAGAAAAAATTTCTATTGAAAAATCTGCACGAAATTCTACATTTTCCCAGTGTATTGACATGATTAACATATTAAGGGTACCAAAATTTGGCATTTTAGGTTTCAGAAACCAATAGACAAAATTCTGCTAATTTAATACAGATATTTGAGTAACGGGATGTGTTGTGTTGTGTTACATTTTGTAGGGTGAGGTTTCATTTTTAGATTTATAACTATAACATTTGAATTATGCTTTTTAATGGAGCATACTAACGACTAGCAAAAAAAACGAAATATCTCGTATTTGGTTTGCAATGTGTTATTATTGCAGTTTCTTTTAAAGCCAAATTTCAAACAATTATTATTAATTAGGCGCAAATTTGCATCAAGAAAATTTGTTCCGAAAATCTGATGATTTTTATCTCTACCTTTAAGCTTAATTTATGCCCAAATCAACTTAGTTTGATTTATTAGATTCTTAAAATAATTCAAACATTTTAACCATCGATGAAAGCAATTTTAGTTCATATTTGAGGATTAGGACCAATTTTCTAAAGTTACGATTTGATACGAAAACTTTTTATGTCAAAGTACCGTAAACTGGGGGAACTTTGATCACTTTTTTCATTCATTTTTGAATATTTTGAAAGGGGTTGCTTTTTCGTAATATCTAAAAGCTTTAAAACCCTTACTGAGGTGAGGAGTTTTAAACATGATCATAGATTGCAGTAAATTCAAGCGACATTTGTGGTCATAATTAAATATTTGTTATAAAACCAGATTTCGAGTTTCGGGATAACTTTGATCACTATGGTTTATACGTATCTCAACATCTTCAAATTTATTGTTTTGATGCCATTTAGCACAAAAGGCTCAAAACATCGATAAAAGTAATTTTTTGTTTGGACCCAATTGAATTTTTCAACGTTTTCTTTCAAAAACAAATATACTCGAAAGATGAACAAGTTGCTGCATACATGTAGGGGCAAAAATTATAAACTTTTCTCAATATTTTTTGGCCTCGAAAACAAATAAAATTTCACCTTCATGCAATTCCCTAAGTCCTCGTACTGTTCCCACGTTCTTTTATTTCTTCAAACTTTACCATTTGATAGGGTTTTTAGCCATTTTTCCTAAACAGGCTTTCCAATGGAAAATGACAGTTTTTTTTTAATATCCAAAAGTTATCATTAAATGACTATAAAAATAACTCCTAAACTTAACTTAAACCAAGAAAATTAGTTGAACTTTCACATTAAGCATCCCATTTGCTCCTAAATGCTTTTATTTGATCAGGAGAGATGTATGTTTGTGAGCCTTCGAAAAACCACATATTTTAAGTTTTTATATACCATTTTAAGTAATATCAAAAATCTTCTAATAAAAACCAAATTAGCTTATTTGTAACTCAATTTACAGGCTTTCAAACGTAGTAAACAGTTTTCGGATATTTTAACTTTATACTTAGTTGATGATGATTATCTGCAAAAATTTCATGTTGATCAAAGTTACCCCGCTGATCAAAGTACCCCCAGTTTACGATACCTAAAATTGAATAATTAGTAACAAACATAATTTGTTTTATTTTTTTTGCATTCGTACATTGTAAACTAGTGTAACCAAAATAGTTTCTCAGACACCTGGGAAAGCGGCTGAATTGCAAAATCTTGTTAAAGCCCATTACATAAAAAAAAAACTACAACTATTAGATGATGCAAATTTAAACAGAAATCAGTACAATCAAGTGGTGAGAAAATAGAAGAATTTACGTTCTAATAATTTAATGATATTTGTATTATTCAAGGTGAAAGATAATATTTGAAATTTCAAGCGGATTCGATGCTGATATGGACTTTATTGTCCCCAGAAAGCTTAAAAAGCACTGCTAAGTGATTGAATTGGCAAAATTATTATCAAAAACTTTTATATCATTCTAATACTCTAATGCCGCGATATTCGAATGTATGACTAAGTATAAACATCAAAAACACTTTTGGCCAGCTTTTTGTTCTTCATACTCCTCTGTGCGTTGTCAGCTACAATACTCGCTGCTTCTCTTATTGGGCAATTCTTCTAAAAACACCATCTGATGCTGGAAAACATGAAGCAAGAAACCATGCTGGTTGTAGAAAGAACAACAAGACTGTTCTCTCACTTGAAGCCCACGTGGGAGAATAAATTTAGCAAAATCGTCATCAAATTCTGCAAACATGGCGGACCTTCTATCATATCCGATTCAAACGATTTAAACCGACTTCAAGTAATCACGATTTTCTTTTAGATTGTAAATTAGCGTAATTTATCTAAAGAAATTTAATCTTGTTTTCGAGCTTAGATGTGTTGAGATTCAGAAGAACTTTCTTCACTCAACTCAAAACTATATTCTGTCTTCAAAATAGGAAGTTTTGGAGATCTACACCTTTATTACCGTTTTCTTAATAATTTGCTACAGTGATGCCTGTTTGTTTCAAGGCTTATCTGTTCTAGTAAAATTTATTTGTTAATTTCCATTTTTTTAATTATAATATTTTTACCGAATTGTTTAATTTAAATCATTTTTAAATAAATTTAACGGTATAATTTTGTTCACATGTAAGTCAATTTAAAAAATTATCAGCAAAATCTTGAAAATTTTGCTGGTGTATTGAGTTCGCAAATCTTAAAAAAAAAGATCAACCATCAATTTTCACAGATGCCGTTTATTTATTCAAAACTGTTCTAATAAAGAGATCGTGCTATAAGCATATATTTGTTTTAACTTTAGGTTTCCTACCGAAAAAAATTGTGAGCGCAAGATTTATTATGTAGGTACATTTTGTTTAGCTTGCTAGAAGAAGCATATGATGCGTACTCAAGTTAACAACACTAATATATTTTTACGAAGACCGAATACGATGACAGTTGGATTTAGTCTTTTATTGCATCACACTATAGAAATATTAAGGGTGGCCCACGGTGGATCTCAATTTGCAGACTATAAGATAATTTTTCGTTTTTGAATTTCGCTGAATAGGTATATACAAAGTGTTGGTGTTTAGTGCTATAATTCTTGTTGGAAAACGTTATAATTTCTCAAAAAATTTATTTTTGTTAAATAAAAAAGGTGAATATTTTCGAATCCATGATTTAAACGGTAACTCTCATGAAGGATTAAATGCTCATTTTTTCCAAGCTTCTTATAGATAATACAAGTTTAATTTTGTTCTCGTGAAACAATTTCTAAAATTATTACCTACTATAAGCTTATCCGACAAATCATCAGTTGACAACCAGCTATTCTATTTCAGCATCACACTAATTAAGAAAGGGATCCTTTTCGATGTAGAAATACATTAAGAACTCATTATCTCTACTGATAAAAAAATCAGATTTCCGTTAGTGATCAATCATCTTTAGTTAAACTGATTTAAATCTCCACATCAACAATCGATTCTGTTAAGTCATGATCCAACGAAGCTTGTGTCCCTCTGATAATGGAAGATAATTTCCTTTCTCATTAATTAAAACTTTATCGAATTTAATCAAATTGGCACAAAGCGAAAAGTCAGCTGCTGGCTAGTTTGTGGCCAGCAACTTTTTACTTTCTAAATACTCTCTCAGCTCAGAACCTATTTTCATTTCAGAAAGTTAAAAAAAAAGCTAATGAAAACCTGAAGCAAAAACTGATGCTGACGACGTCGATGGCTGATTCAATATGATGACAATACTGCTGATGAGCCCGAGATTGGCTTCGAAGCTAAAGTTTTCCTGTTCTATCTCTCGCTGTGTCTCTAGATTGAGCTGACTGGAAGAAAATGATGATGGAGCAGATGAGATGCAGTAAGTTTGAATGAAATTTTGCTTCCGGAGTGCTGAGGGATCGATTCGATCGAATCATTTGGGTAGCTGATTTTTTGTGGCCAATGATGAATACCTGGTATGTATTTTAAATTTTTTTGCGGGAATATGGCTTCTAGAGGCAAGTTGGTACTGAAAAATTAAGTAGATGTCAACAAAGTATCTGGAAATGCTTGATCCATTGGAAGGTAGCAGTATCGCAAACGTTTCACGGAAGTCTGCAAATTTTTTAGTTCCATGGTTGAAATTTTTTACATTCTTATGATTTTTTTTATATTAATATTTTCATTTTTTTTTTTTACAAACAAAATATGGCAATGTATTTTGGCGTTTATGTTGATAGTGTTGACTACCAAAAATATTTGAAATTTTGAACCGAAAATATTTTCCTAATTTTATTGCAAGTATTTTTGGTAAATTGATGGACTGGAAATCATCAAAATAAGTTTATCAGAGAAAAGAACTCTGCTTCAATAAAAAACAAACCTATAATTGTTGTCCTCGCACCAAACCAGCCAGAGTGATTTAAAACACATTAAACTCACTTGCTTTTGCAGCCAGACATAAACATCCACCGCAATCTCGGTTCAATTACAGCACTTTGGTTGGCCTCAAATCGTTTTAATTGACGCCGATGGTCGGTTTATACTATTAAACCCGCATCTCCTCAGGACTGACTTGTGTCCCCCAAGTTCTTAGTTCAGATCGGCGGCATAAGGTGCAATTTTCCAGCAATCAACTTCGGTGACCGTGCACTTCCCCTGAAACCCAACGACGACGCTGATGCAGTTACTGAGCAATGTCATTAAAGTGCCATTAATTTCTCTATCCCTGGCACTCCCTCGCTGGACTTTTTTTTTTCTTCGCACCTCCGGCTGCTGTCAAACGGAAGCTGAATTCCGCCCATTAGGGTACCACCTACCCGTTGTCGTTATACAACGTCATGCCTACACTCTCTGGTAGAATTGCCCGATTGAAGTGTTTGGCTACGCGTCCTAGTAGAAGGCAACGATCATCACCTCCAATACCGTCTTCGTCATCATCATCATGAGCATCATTATCATTGGTTCACACCATTAACCGTCGTCGGAAGGAGGCAGGCAACGCGTCACAAGAACATCTTCTCCTTTCCGCTTAGTTCGACTTCCGGTACAAGGCGATGCTCAGGGTGTTAAGTAGGGTAGCAGTCCCAAAGTTCAAATAGCATAATTTCAAAATTTCAACCGTCAAATCGTTTTGTAGCTGACAGTAATTCTAACCGCTCTTGAGCTGATCATAACTTTTAACACCTACCATCCTCTTCAAGCTTTGCTTTAAATACTCAAGAACGTTATTTCACTTTCCATGATTGCGTTACAATAAACTAATTACATTCCGTATCGGGGATGCGCTTATAAAATGGAACAGCGTTGCATTGCTCGGTGACCTAGAAGATGGTAGCAAACGGGGCAAAATTTTATTGCAGTAATAGTTTTCGCTCATCTCATGACATTTATTAGGAAAGTACTGCTCTCGAACAATAGGAAAGCTTTAGAGTGTTGACTTGAGTAGATGCGTTAACAATGTATTGTAAATCGCTACTATAACATCATAGATTTCAATAGTTTCACCATGCTTTTGATCGTATGATTTAAATAATGTGTTTGCAGTATTGTATTATGACTGTATTCAATGATGTCGTTTGACATCGATGATTCGCTTATTTGTTTGAATCAAGGTTGCAAAATCTCATGAGATTGAGATTTTCATGAGTGAGATATTCCCTCTTTGAATTTCACTGTGATGTTAATAAATCTCATCCTAAGCGTCACAAGCAATATAATTGCCTTGAATGTTGACGTTTTCTCATCCTGAAAGTCACAAATTAGAAGCAGAAAAACTACTTTTGCGAGGACAGAGATGCCAGCTCGAGAGCATCGAAGGAATAGTAAATGATATTTTCGCAACTTACTTACATACTGAATGTTCCCTTGCCGATCCTCCCGGTGCATTGGGCCTTGGTAAAAAACCTCCACTTTTGACGATCCGGAGCCAGCGTCTTCACTTGGTTCCAGTCAAGACTCTCGTCAACAGTTCGGATTTCGGCGGCTAGGCTTCGCCGCCACGAGTTTCTGGGTCTGTCTCTTCTTCGATTTTCTTCTGGATTCCATTCAAGCGCCTCTCTGCAAATCTCGTTCTTATCTCTTCGCAGCGTGTGCCCAATCCATCTCCACTTACGTTCCCGAGTCCTCCCGAATCCCGAGCATTCAACTATAAATACAATAGATTCATCTTTATTCTTATGATTGATGTTGTGCATTCACAAATAAATATGGTAAATTCAACTATACTCATATGATAGATTCAATTATAGATATTGTAGGTTCAGCTATGCTAATATTATTGATTCAACAAAAGATATTGTACTTAACTATTTTATCCTGATTAAATCCTGTACCTTACCAATAAAACGGAATTCCTGTTGCGCATCGCCCACTGGAGCTTTCGATGGATATGATCGGCGGATAGATGTTTTACTCGAGCATATATCAGAATTCGGAATGGACGAAAAAAGAAGACCTCCGAAGCCATCCGTCCACATTGAACATTGAACTCCAGGTTCCAACAAGCATGCCAAAGATCCCGTATCAAATTTCTGAAACTCGCAGCAGCCACTCAACCGGTTTCAGTGGCAGAATTAGTTGGTATTTCCTGTTGGTCATTTTAAGACTTGATGCGCTGGGAAATCGCTGGAAAAAGGCTACATGAACAAAATTTCATTTAAAGAGATAAATTTTCGATAAAAATAAGAACATAGTAGAATTTACTATATTTATAGTTTAATGTCTTGAAACAATCATACAATTGAAGTTGAATTAATCATATTTACAGTTGAAACAATACAAATTTTATCATACAATTTATAAAATCAATCATAAGATCGTAGTTGAATCTATCATATATGAGGCCCACGGAGCCAAAGAGGTATAAGTGACAAAATGGAAAAAATCGAATCGATATAACCATCTAGAACGAATCCTTGACTGTCAAACATCATATGCTATTTTAATCATAATTTTATTTCACTATTTTCTTTTGTTTTGATCTCGTTGAAAAAATTCTGCTAACTGAAAATTTATTACTGTTTGGAGCCAAAGGGGTATAAGTGCAGTACTTAAATCCCTTTGCCAAATACCTTTCACGAGTTTTTCTTATATTTATCTTGATGAAAAATTGTTGTTTCAAAAGATGAAAAGACAAGGTTGATTTTCAGCCATAAAACCTCTCGATTAACTGTACTAGGGTACATTTTCCATCATAACAGTAAAAAAAGAATATGTTCTTAAATTATTTGACTTTCACCTAATTAAATTCCTATGTTTTCAGAATCATATCAACAAGTCAATATCACCTGAAAATGAAAATTTGTTGGTGGCCAAGGGGTAGAGTAATGAACACAAACACATAAAGAACCTCAATGAAACTTGATGTTTCCTCGAAGAGATTCCTTTTTCTTAACTCTAAGCGTACATCTTTCGAGGATATGATGGCTAGCATCTTACAAATGCTAAAACCACCAACCCACAGAAAGTGTACTATGTATGCCGTGACCGGGAATTGATCTCATGCCCACTGGCTTAGAAGATTTGAAGGCTACCCTCTACGCCACGGGCTGCGGCAAACTTAGAACACTAATATATTGAACACTATATATAAGGGTACATACGGACGATAGTATTGGCGAAAAATTGGCCTCAGCCATAACCTCAACCACCTGATACTAGGTGCAATACTAAAATCAGTATTTGCTTGTTTTAGAACTAATTAGAATATTTCTGAATTGTTTTTTTTATCTATCAACAGCTAACGTTTGAATTAATTACGGGGCATCCCTAAATGGATGAAGATATACCATTTTTTGCGTAAGAATTTTCAAGGTTAATTTAAAACATCTGAAATATATTTTTATGTACTGCTTGGTAGATTAAGAAAGGGTTGTTTCTAACTTCAAAACGAATGCAAAATCCTTCGCTGTTCCAAAACAAAATAAATTAACTTATATATTGGCTATGAAAATAATCGCCCACACGCTCTGATTATTTTAAAAAATATCCTTTATTCACTACATCGTTAAAGTGTGCGATACAGGCAGATATTATTTCGTTCAGATAAATGATGCGTTTCATTTCACATTCGAATAGAAATCTACGGGAAAGATGCAAATACTCAGTACTTATGAAAAGGTTTTTTAATAACAATGCGATTAAAAGAATATTAGCATTTTCCAATTATCAATGCACTTGGCACCCCTGAACAACCAAAAAATCTAGCGTAACATTTCAAAAGGGCGAAACTGCCAAATGTAAACAAATCGAGTTAACGGTCATTCCGGATGCACGCGGTTGCGCTTTACCTATCAAACGCGGTTTCATCTTAACCTTCCAAAGCCGTTCGCTAAAAATCCGTTCCGGGGAAATTTGAACTGTGGTTTGATTTCGTTCTCCTGGCTGCAAATGTTAACCGATTTTGATGATATTATATTCATTGTCTAGGTAATTTATTCTAATTACTCAACATTTCAAAATAAAGTTGATAAGTATTTCCAGATTATCAGAAACTGGTCCAGAAAGTAAAAAGTCCGAAAAATCAATTTTATTTTTAAAACACTCATAACTTTTGACAGCTTTTCTGTATTTAACTGTTTTATTAATGTTTGAAATCGTCAAGAATCCATCTATCCGACAATGTATAGATATGTTGGGGTCCAATGAAAGTGTTGACCGCTATGACTAATCTTACGGTAGAAAAAAATCTTACTTTAAAAAAACGACATCCAATTTTGGCTTTGCATAGCTGTATTTCATTTCCCAATGAACCGATTTTCAAAACTCAAATTTTAATTTTTTGGCGTTGATTTGATCATTATTTTCATAGAACATACTTGGTCTGTCAAAATTACCAGTTCATCAGTATATTGGAATGATGATAAAGATGTTTGAAATGTGCGCTTCGGGTCATATTGACCCGAACGGCTTTGGAGGGTTAAAATTACTTAAAACTTTAAAAAAAATTGATAAAATTCAATTGGGCGAAACTTCCCGTTGATGCATTTTCGTTGGAACGTGAAGTTACGCCTTTTCAAAATGGAGTGATTTTTTCTATTCGTGTAGAGCCAAAAGGCGTAACTGAGTTGACCGTGTGTGACAAAACGGCCTAATTACCCGAATAGGATTGCACCGTGAAAAAACCATGAATTTCATATTCACAAACCATGATTTGTATGGTTTACACAATGATTATTATCGTCCTCGATACCGTGAATGCACATTGGAATTCATAGTTTTCGACCATACATTTCATCGTTTTGACGAAAATAACCATGAAAAAGGGGTATTGTTATGCAGCGTGACCATGAAAAAAATGGCGATTTCCCATACATTGGAAAGTCAAAAAATATAAAGTTCATGGTTATAACAGCTTCCAGTTTTTCACAGTAAAACCATGAAAATCCGTTTAATTCCATTGTTCACCCGCTGAAATAAAAATGTTTGTTCAAGGTTCGTTAATGGTGGGATTTTTTTTTGCTGTTTTAGGTCGTCATCATTTCAATAAATCGCATTTAATTTATTTTATTAAATAAATTATTTAATGAACAATCTTACTTACTCAAAAACTTCTATCCTCTGCTAATAATATGTCCTCCCATAACATAACTGCGATACTGCTTGCAGGAAAGCTTTGAAAAAGTAATACCACTCAAACAACGATGCAGGCACATACAGGTTATATGGTGATTGTAATCTCAACACGTCTTTCCGATTTTTGGAGACATAGATCCGAAGGAAGTCCACATCCGAGGCCTCAAGAAAAGGTTTTGGAAATTGGATCCAAAATCTAACTCCCTGTAAATAAAGAAACGACAAGAGTCATGTACTGTTGTTCAATTTAAATGTTATGGAAACTTACCTTGATTAGGTGAATCATCATGTCTCTTCGAATAGATCCAATATTAACAAAATAATTAATAAAAGAAATTAAATAATTTAATACGAATCACACACGTGTAAACACAAAAATTGAAAATTTTCACAACAACAAATTGTGCACGCTCATCTTAAAGTCCCAACAAAATAGATAAAACATACAGTGAAACATTATGTATTTACAATGTATTTCACGGTTATCGCCAAATGAACGGTAATTTCACAATCCAACACTAATTTTACATTGTGAAAAGATTGTGATTTTACGTTGTTTTTCATTGTTAAGACGAAAATCATTGTTTATTAAATGTAGAACCATAGTCTTGGTCTATTCGGGTAGTTTTTGCGTGTTGGATGAATGGGCGTAACTTCAAAACCAAAACAAAAACGGCCGATCAATTGGGCGAAACTTGCAGGCGTAACTGAAATCGAAAACAATAATAGGGCGAAACTCGAAAATCTCTGAAATTACGTGAAAAAAGTTAAAGTTCTTGATAACCATCGAACAATAAGAGAATATAATGCACATTTCTTGATTTTATTGAACAAAAAATGGTCGATTTTATAAATAGGATTTGAATAGGTGTTCCGAATTTTCAAACGCGTTTTTCTCGTTTCGAGCTAACTGCTAGTTTCGCCCTTTTTAAATGTTACGCTAGAAATCAAAACACGAACATCTGAGTATCGCTTTTCCACAGGGCGAATTTGTCGATATTAGTACCGGAAAATGGCGTTTATTATGCGCCCTTCTTGAAAACCGATTCTGTTCTCCCATGATTTGAGGTTAGGGCTGAGGCCTGCTGCTACGGTAGTGTTCGTGAAGAACTGTCAATATATCCTTATTGAACACCATCTTGGCGATTCAACGTATTGTTGGCCAATTAATAAAAACAGCCTTCAATCGATGTAGTTTTTTTCGCAGAAATATGTTTTACAATTATTATTTAAGCGTTTCTATTCAAAATTGATTTTGTCCCAATTATTGAACATAATGATTCTAATGTTGAACAGGCAATGTTCTAATTGTTGAACACGTAAACATTGAATATCATTGTCTATATTTAGGGGTATTTCGCTGGATAGTAAGCGTTGCAGGAGCAATTTTGGTTGAGCTAGCAACCAAGAAACAGTTTGTTTATATTTCCAAACACCAACCGATGTTTGTTCGATAACTGGTGCATGCATTTCTTTACGAAACGGGTACTGCAAGATTGAACGTTCAATAAATGAAACATTGGCGCTTTCTGTGATCCAATGATTGAACACTTTCATTTGTAAAATTAAAAAAAATAGAGAAAATAAAGGCTGCCACTCTTCCAGAAATCATCTAAAAATGCTAATTTGAAAACATTCATATTATTATCTTAGAATTTTATTTGTCTTATTTAAATCAAATTTTTCTCCCAATCAAAAAAAGATGTTTTTTTTTCATCCAGTCGAAAAACCAAGCCAAAATTTGAAAGCATATTCTTGTTTTGAAGATTGTAGCTTTAAAAGTCCGAAATTTTTGATAAAAATTTGAACAGAGGTAGAAAATGCTTCAACAGTGGCACAACGATTTTGAATTCATTTTTCTACTGTATATTATTGTTTTAATTGGTTAGTGTTTTACTAGTGTTCAATATCTGGTACCTGTTCAATAACTAGTGCTTCTACCCTATAAGTGAATTTATTTGGGGGCAAAGGGGTATAAGTGCATGTGTTTGGAGCCTAAGGGGTATAAGTGCAAAAATCAAAAATCATGTGTCGCCTCAATAAACGTTAAATCAACGTTGTTGTTTTTTTAAATGAAGTCAAATGATTTGTTTCTATTTTAAAAGATCAAACTCATTGGAAAATTTCATAAAAAATATTTATGAAATTAATTGGAACGTAACAAACTTTATGTGCTTTTTTTTCGAAATCAGCTTTTATGCACTTGACCTATTGACTCTAAGGGCATCATATGTGAATTACATCATTGTTTCGTATTCAGACACTCAAATAGTCTATTGTCTAGGTGGATGAAACTTGAAAAAGTAGATAAAAACGTTTAAAAATGCATTTTAAATTTTTTTTGCCAAAAGCTGAAAACCAGTCACTGTAGGGGCATAATGAGAACCCCCCTGGGCAGTATAAGCAACATTAATCGGGGCGCGATGAGCGTTTTCTACCGGGGAATTCAATTCAATGAAGTCAACTGAATAATTAAGCTTCAGCTTGTTTTTTTTTTTAGAATTGGCGGCCCACCACACTCCCCCATACCAAAAAGCTCATTTGAGCCCCCTGGTAAAGGACGCTAACTGTTCTCAGCATGTCTGGCAGCAAACAAGAAAATAACATTTAATACTCAAACGCGGACAAACTTTAATCATGCTGAGAACGTAAAAAATATTATTTACTACGAGGAAGTATGAAAAAATAAAAGAGAATTTACTCAATGAATCTCAGTGGAAGAATATTCCTTTGAAGAGATCCATTTTAATGATTAACAAATTAATTATTTTTTTATAAGAATTGATAATAAAAAACTAAAAATAAATAATTAGAACTAAATTTACTGCTAAGAAAATTATCAAAAAAATAAAAAATTGCTAAATTAGTGGTTGGTTATTGGTTTAGGTTTACTTTGAAGTATTGTATTAGTTTTATCTTAAAAATGTTTCTACTAGAGCTGTTTTTTATATCTTCTGGAAGGCTGTTGAACTTCGTAGGACCAATGAAAGAAATTCGACGTTGACTAAGACAGGTAGAGGCTGTGCTGCGCATAAGATGGTGAGATTGACGGGTATTATGAACTCTCCGGCCCGCATTAAATATCAAGTTTTGGTTATGGTTAGACGAGTGCAGATTATCGAATACGTAAACTACGGTTTGCAAATCGCACAGTTTAGAGAGAGGTAGTATGTTATGAGATCTATCGGAATAAAGTAAATTGGTTGGGTAAAGACGGGGAAGATTATAGATTGTTTTAATGCATCGATTCTGGAGGGTTTGTAAACGGGAGAGGAAAGACAGTGGTGCTCTACCCCAAACCGCTATCAAATAATATAGACGGGAGTGTATGAAGGATAAATAGAATTTCAGTAAAACATGACGTGGAACAAATGCTTTTACTCTCCATAAAATACCGCTAAAAGATGATATTTGTTTTTGCAATTGATCAATGTGGAAGCGCCAAGAAAAAGTTTCGTCTACAGTTATTCCCAAATACTTGAAGTTTGTTACCTTTTCAATTATTGTAGTAGATAGTTTAGGATCGTTGTGTGGTTCGATTTTTTTCCGAGGAGAGTAAAAAATCATGTACTTTGTTTTAGCAAGATTCAAGGTCAGGAGGTTGGCGGAAAAATAACTATTAAGAACTCTTAAATCTTCTTCCATATGGTTGATAATCACATTGGAACAGTTTGCGGGATAAAAGAGAGCTGTGTCATCTGCAAACAGGCGGGGTGTACCGTGTAACGGCAACTTGCTGAGATCGTTTATGTAAAGTAGAAAGAGTAAGGGTCCGATATTGCTGCCTTGCGGAACACCAACCTCCAGCTTTTCTAGGGAGCTCTTTTCTTCTCCTAAGCAGACAAATTGCTTTCGATTTGACAAATAGCTGCGTATTAAGTCGTTGATCAAGCCTCTCATGCCATAATACTCAAGTTTGTTCAACAATATTTCGTGGTTTAAAGTGTCAAAGGCTTTTTTTAAGGTCAAGAAAAAGACAGCCTACAATTTTTTTCGTGTCTATTTCACAAATGACAGAATCCATCAGCTCGCAGATTGCTGTAAGCGTACTGGATCCTGATTTGAAACAATATTGTAAACGGTAAAAAACGTTGTTTTCATTTAAAAAGCTATTCATTCTGCTTATCAAAAGCTTCTCGAAAATTTTGATGAAAACGATTAAGGATGAAATGGGTCGATAATTATTTACATCGAGTTGATCACCAGACTTGAAAATAGGGATAACTCTTGCAGTTTTGAGGCATTCTGGATAAACTCCTGTCTCTATAATTTTGTTGAAACGTTCAGCAAGAATTTTGGCAAAATGTGTACTGTGATTTTTGAGTACTTGTGGCGAGATATTGTCTGGACCACTACTTTTTTTGTTTTCCAAAGATTCAATGGCAACAGTGACCTCGTTAACTGAAGCAGGCCGCAGAAACAATGAGTTGGAAACCCGGTTAATATGCGAGAAAGTGTTGAAATCAGGGTCTCTAGTAATAGTGTTTGCGAGAGATTTTCCGATGCTGGTAAAGTAATTGTTAAATATAATACAAACTTCATGTTGGTTTTCTTCGACGGTGTTATCAACTCTTAAGAAGATGTCGGATTTAGTTTTCGACCTTCCGAGTATTGAGTTTATTTTTTTCCATAGTTTTGAATCAGATGTATTGCTCAAAATATTTCCATAATAAGTACTCTTACATTTCCTCTTACAAACTTCTACTTTTTTCGAAATATGATTCAGCATTTCTTTCAAATGTGTATTTTCTGGATTTTTTTTCACTCTTTTGAGATAATTGTTTTTTTTTCATCTGACGATTAGGCCTACTGGCTAGACATTGGAGAGGTAATCAGTTGGTTCGAGTTCGATTACTGTTCGAGGTGATTTTTTGTTTTCATTTACACTAAACGGTGAGGCGTAGATCCAAAAAACTAAGGAATACTTTAATAATGTGTGACTTTTTGTAGAATACAAACAATTCACACACATTCATACATTATGTTTTTGGTACTTTGCATCACCCGCTAAGATGGTACTAGTCATATAATGCAACAATCAAAATAATCGATCATGAATGGTAAACGAAAAAAAATCTACTCGAACAGGAATTGAACTCGAGCCTACTGATTACCTCTCCGACATCTAACCAATAGGCCAAATCGACAAATGTAAATCGAGTTGAATTCGCTGCTAGATGCTACGACAGAAAACGCTTAACGTACCCCGATTAATTGTGCTCTGTTCACCCCGAGTCAACAAATTAAAATAAAAACTTCTTTTAAAATTGATTAAAGTGAAAAATCAAAAATTTTATGATGATGAAAATTGAGAAACAATGTGTTAATCATGTTGCGGTGCGTACATTGCAGATCAAGATGATTTAAAGGTCATAAAAGCTTATTTGGTGGAGCTCAAAAATTATAATATTTTCGTCACTTGAGAACCTAGCTGATTATCATTCAATACTTTTATAAAGATCAAAAGCATTTTTTTTTGGTGAAAAATTAATACTATTGGTAACACGAAACAAATCCTCATGAAAATTTGTTTAAGAAAATACGTACTATTGTAGAAAACAGGAGTGCTTATTATGCCCTGGGTGCTCATTATGCCCTTATCTCCCCTACCTCCTTTCATTTAAACGACGAATATGCAGAGGAAGAAAACCTTTGCACATTCGCTTTGGATTCCAAGTGTACAGTAAACTAGTTCACTTTTTGGCTTTTTTCGCCGGACCCAGATGGGTTTTTTCTTATGCATTTTCGAGTATTTCTGCCAAATTTGAGATCTATTGAACTAATCTTTGTTTTTTGTAAATAAAGTTCAATTTTCTTGAAAATTTTCTTATGAGAATTCTAGCTAGCTACTGTTAATATATAACGATAATTTTAAGATGCATGGTGGATGATATTATAAGCATTTTTTATAGATCTGAGATCTGTGTTGATAATTGCTCAAAACAAACCGAAAATTTTTAAAAATCATAAACCATCAACTTGTACAGAAATTTTACTTACAAGTTAAAAGTTTAAAATCTGCAACAAATCTGAAAAATATTTTTAAATATTATATTTTTTCCGGATCCAGCGTCTTCACTAGGTTCCATTCAAGCGCCTCTCTGCAAATCTCGTTCGCATTTTAGCAGCGTGTACCCAATCCATCGCCACTTGCGTTCCCGAATCTCGTTTTCTAGCGCCCTTTGATGACACCGGCGATGAAATTTCTCATTTGAGACCCAGTTTCCAGGCCACGTCTATCTAAAACAGATCCATTAAAATGCTAATAATATCAACCTCCATGCGTCATAAAGTTATTGTTTGATATTTCCAGTGGCTTTTTAGAACTACCCGAGCAGACTTTGATGCCTAAATCGATAGCAAAGAGTAACCAAAATGAGCTATCAATGCCAAAATGATAGCATAATTTAGTGTCACATTTTTCCCGATGGCAGAATTTGGTCTCATTGAAGCATCATTATCTCTAAAGATGATACCAAAGCAATACCTAAATAAGGAATTGATATCAAAATAATAGTATGTTTTGGTTTTGTCTTTTCCAAGATAACAAAACAAGGCATCACCCAGGTTTCATTATTTGAATAATTTCTTCTAGTAGAATAGTAAGATGGAAATATTATCATGACTTGATGTTCTATTTTCTGCGATAAAAAAATGTTTATAAAATAGTCAAAAGTTTGATCGAACTGAAAACAAGAGTAGGTATCGTTAGAGTATCTTTAATTTTTCATAAATTTTAAACATTAGTCCATAATGATAGCATCGTTTGGTTTCCCATTCACGTTATAGTAAGACGAGGCATCATAAATATTTATTTTATTTTCAAGAATATCAAAGTGACACTAAATTGATTGCATATATGATTGTTTTACAATTAAAGTTCAATAAAATGATTTTTTTTTTGGAAACCTGACCGAATTTTGAAACCTTTCCAAATGGCGGATTAAAATCCAAACATCTGACCATAATTCTTAAGCATGGTTTGCATTGCTCGTGAAAAAATCTTATGTTGTCAATCAACAAAACGCGACACAACTAGTGTGTGTAACATGGTGGAATCGATGGAGAATAGTTAAAAGCTGAATATCCAACTGGTCCTGTAAAACGTCCTGCAACTGTTTTTATTCCAATTCTCCCGGTTTTCACAGCGGAGTTTTGATCATGGCGGACGAATCGGAATAAAAACAGTTCTGGAAAGTTTTGAACATCAAGAATAGTTGGATAGGCATATTTCAACGATTCCAAATCGATTCCACCATGTTAAAAATTTAGTTTAGTTGCGTTATTGAATTATTGACGGAAAAAGATTTTTCACGAGAAGTGTAAATCGGCCTTTATGTTCAACTATTTCTTACTATTGTCTAGCTAAATCCAGAAAGTAATATTCATTAGATAATCCTAAAGCTGCATGAACTACTTACTGCAAGCATCAAAAACTATTATAATTTTTATTGGATTTTAACCAACAAAAAAAGTGAATCTTAAATACAAACATCCACGGTATACCGTGGTATAAGTAAATTGCTTACTTGTTGTGATCCCGACAAAAGTATCAAGACATATAACCCTGGTCACTGATCCAACTATTGATACAACAAAAACAAATACAACAAAATACAAAAACTTACAAAAATAAACAAACTTGTTTGTTAACCAGCGACGAGTGGAAATTTGAAAAAAAACCCGGATTTAATTTAAAAAGTAGCTTGTCGTGATATGGAATTACTATAGTTACGTCATTTTAATGGAAAGGTAAGGCACATGTGTAACAGCAGGTCCGTAATTTTAAATAATTTCAAATGGATTTATCGTTCAGTTTCTTCGACAATACTGCAAATGGAAGTTCCGGGAGAGTTGTCATCTGTAATCGTCCTTCGCGTCCTCCTTGGCTTCAAAAGCAACTGCAATATCCTTGACAAATCCTAGTGTGGTACGAGACTGGAGGATAATTTGAGGAAGGTAAAACATCTTGCCAGCGACCTATATACTTGGGAAAGCATGCCATTCGAAAGCCCCGCTGGTGAAAATTGGTCTAGAAAACCAGAATTGCATAATATTTTGGCTATCTGGGGATCGGAGGTAAGTTTTTTTTTATTTAGTAGCTGAAATAATCTCCACATTGGGTGATTTTGGTTGCTGTGGAGAGTGGATATTTTATTATGTTCGGGAGACGTTAAGACCGTCACGAAATTCACGAACATGTCTCATTGCCCTCGCGAAGTTAACGCCATCGTTGATAAGGGTGAATTAGGCTTCATACGGCAAGGTGATTTACAGTTTATTTGTATTATTGTATCTTTTTCCAAGTCAGATTTGTAAAATGGAAATCGAAAGATGTAATACATCTTTATTCTATTGTGAAAATCGCCTTCAACTATGCAACAATACGTGGTGGCGATATTCAAAATATAATGCAATGTTCGTATACATCGCATTATAAACATCGCCACCACTATACTTGCATAAGTTAAGGCGATTTTAACATTACTATAAAGAAACTCGATAGATCAGGAATATTCGGGCTCGATGTTGCCCATCTACAGGACGATGTCCGACTCTAATATCTAAAGTCTGACATCGTCCTGTGGATGGCAAAATAGTTGATCTTTTTATAACATGCCAATAAGCATTTTAAATCTTTTTTTCGGGACGAATATTAAGGAATAATGAATTTTTAAAACCAAAAATTGTTCATTCCACTTTTAAATCTTAATTTTCAAATATGCAACCTTGTTTTTGTTCTATCAGCATATCGTTATCCTGATTGGTGATCATTTAAATTCATTCTATGGTTGAAAATTATGAGACAATAAGTTTATACTTCTCCCGAAGAGAAGCATCATTTTCTTTGCAATTGCGCAACCGTAATCTAGTAAAACATAGAAAAAGCTGTCTCAAATATTTGAACGTTTGAAATGCTTATACAATATCCCGCATAAATCAAAATTTACAGGTTCATTTATCAAAAAAAGTATTTAAATGTTCATAGGCTACGAATTATAGCAGTCATTTGAATTTTATATATATTCAGGCGTTTAATTTTGTTTGTTAGCTTTCAGTTCAGTATTATTAAAATTGTTTGTTACCAAACCTAAATTTAATACCTTTCCTAATACCGCAACGAAAAGTAACATCATTCGCAATCTAATGTTAATTAATTGTTAGTTGTAAAATTTGTTTGATTATTTTTGTTAATTGTAAAACGTAAAAAAGTGAACAACCCTAGTTGATATACAACATAGCAGTGAGTTACCGGATGAATTGTTTGCACGGTAACTCACCAACCAGCTGATAGCAACAACAACAAGTCAGCATAAAATCAGTCTGAATAAAGTCTCGTGGCAGCAACATCGTCTCTGTGTTGTTTTGTTCCGTCGGTCGAGTAAATTAATAAAGTATTGTTTTATTCGTGAAATTCGGTGTATATTTGCGTTTCTAAATCGCATCCGAAACCCGTAACGACAAATATTGTGCTGTGCGACGAATTGTGGACCGATTAAGTGCACAACAAAACCTTCCTCCTGACCCGTCGGCTGTGGAGAAGCTGCGAGTAAACCAACCTATAGCGCTAATTATCACCGACCCGAGGTGCACCCGCTGCTTTGCTGTTTATTGCTGTGCCACGGAAGCAGCAAAAAGTAAACCCTCCGATTCGAACATAAAGCGGTAAGCTACCCCCCTGAATCCTCAACATTGGTCCTTCGGCCGGATCGGAGGAATTCCCCACACGGAAGGTAGCGGTGAGTACACCATTTTCTTTACTCGACGGCATCAAGTTGGGCCATTTTGCTTGCCTTTTGTACTGCTGTACATTGTTTTTCGAGCCAAGAAAGCGCAAAGTGAAGCCAAGCCAACAGCACAAAGCCACCAACAGCTGCTAATTTTGACCTGCTGCTATGTGGATGTTTTACACCGGTCAGCAAAAATTGGGAAAGTGGATTTGATTGATTTTTGGCGAAAAAGTTTTGGACTTGGAATTCTTCTGGCAAATTCAGCACCTGAGGCTTATATATTGGCAATATTGATTAATATTATATGCGATTGGGTGTGAGTGGGTGGCAGTCTTCGCGAAAGAATTGTGTGTCGCGTCGGGAAGGATTTTTTCGTCGATTTTAACACACAATTCTCGGATTCGTTTCGTGTTAAGATTGATACACCGCGACGGGAAGGATTGAATCGTACGATTTGTATCATTCTTCGTCGCGTAGAAGTGTAAATCCGCGACGGGAAGGATTTAATCGTTCGATTGGTTTACACTTCCGCCGTCGTGTTAAAAACCAGTACATCGGTTCGGGAAGGATTTCGTTTTCGGTTTTTGTGCTGTGTTTTCGTTATCGTACAGTGGTGGTAGCAAGTGTCAGTGAATTCCAACATGCCGAAAACCAAGTCAGACGAAAGAGTGGAGGATGCCATCATTCGTCGCAAGGCCATTCTGACAAATCTATCGGATGTTGAAAGATTTACGAGGGAATTCAACGTGGATCGAGATGTTGGGCGCCTTCAAGTTCGACAAGATTTAGTTGATCGGATCTACGACCAGTTTCAAAAGGCGCAAACCGTCATCGAGAAGTGGGATGGGCCAGACCGGCTCGAAATGCGTTTGGCTGAGAGATCGACCATCGAGGAAAGGTTTTGTGAGGTGAAAGCATTCCTGTTGAACAACATCCCGGAAAGGTTGAGCAGTTCTACGACAGCAGAGCCGACGGCCTCAACCAGTACAGCTATGTTTCACCTACGCCTGCCCAAAATAGATCTACCGAGGTTCGATGGTGATTTTTCCCGATGGTTGTCGTTCCGAGACACGTTCAAGTCCATGGTGCACTCGAATCCAGATGTTCCAGCGGTTGCAAAGCTGCAGTACCTGCTACAGAGTTTGGAAGGCGAAGCCAAAAAACCTTTTGAGTGCGTAAACGTTGAGGCTGACAGTTATCTCATCACTTGGGAAGCGTTGATGAAAAGGTATGATAACCAGCGGTACCTGAAACGACAGCTCTTCAGGGCAATGTATGACCTCCAACCTTTGAGAGAGGAATCTTCAAGGGATCTTCATACCTTGACGGATGACTTTGATCGCCATGTAAAGGCCATGGCTAAACTGGGTGAGCCAATAGGTTTCTGGGATACTCCGCTAGTTAATTTACTGTGCTACAAGCTGGATCCAACGACACTTCGAGCCTGGGAGGAGAAAACAAGCGACCTGAGAGACATCACTTACCAAGAGTTGATCGATTTCCTGTATTCTCGAGCGATGATGCTGAGGACGATCGTCACAGAAGAACAGCGCAACCTGCAAACGATTCCAGCGAGAATGACGGATTCCCAACCGAAGAAGGCGTTCCGATTAGTGGCCAATCCTGTTGCGTCTGATCCAAAACCCGATTTACCCGTGTGCGTAGTATGTTCCGAACGACACCATCTATTTCGCTGTAGGAAATTCGCCAGCTTCACTCCCTACAACCGACGGCAAGTTGTCACATCCCATCGTTTGTGTTGGAATTGTTTCAATTCCGGCCATTTATCAAGAACCTGTTCCTCAAGACACACTTGTCGGTTCTGCAATGGAAGGCACCATTCTCTTCTCCACGATGCAATCAAGACCACCAACTTCAATTCGCTACTGAAACCAACGTCGCCTTTATCGAATCCGTCACTCCCTGCTCCGCAGTGCAGTACCGCTCCTCCAGATGCAGATCCGCAACCATCAACTTCGAGCCAACAAGTCTGTATGACTGTTCAGGCATCAAACAGAACAGTTTTTCTAGAAACAGTGATGCTTTTGATAGTTGACAGTACGGGGAAGGAAATTCCGGCGCGAGCGCTACTGGATTCTGCTAGTATGTGCAGCTTCATGACGAAGAAGTTGGCCAACACTCTCGATCTTCGCCGTTCTACCGTTGACATTGCCGTTTCAGGGATTGGTGAGTCATCCAAGCAGATCAAGCGCCAGTTAACAGCGAAGATTCGTTCAACTGTAACCAAGTATGCAACGGAGCTAGATTTCTTGATTCTGAAAAGGCCAACAGTCTGCCTACCGACTGTAGACATTGATGTTGCTGCTTGGAAAATACCCGATGTCAACCTGGCTGATCCGTACTTCTTCATTCCTGCGGAAATTGACCTCATTGTGGGCGGAGAAGTGTACCACGAACTTCACAGCGGCAGCAAGATTTCCCTCGGCAATGAAATGCCGACTCTAGTTGAGCACGCAGAAAAATAGAATTTAGTTTCAAAGGAAAGTGCCGCAAAAACAAAGGATTTTTTCCTTTGATTTTGGGACAAATAAAAATTCCTTTGATTCAAATGCATTTTCTTTTGTTTCGAAGAAATGCTTTCCTTTGAATCGAAACTTTTTCTTTGTTCCAAATAATTAAATGCTTTTAATTCAAAAACCTTTTCGTTTAGTTTTATGAAATTTATCTTTATTCTAAAGGTATTTGGGTTTCAATTTAAAAGTATTTGTTTTTCAAATCTATGTTTGGTTTCTAAGAATTCTAGTACTGCATTATATTTTTTATCCTATTAGAAATAAAAAGAAATCAATTATAATAAAAACATTTTATTTCTCTTTAAGTACTTCATTTAGATTATCGATTTTCCACAGGATAAGAGTTCTTGAACCGGTTCATCTGAAAACAAAGAAGAGAACACATAATACGGTTTGTTATGAAGCTTTAAAAAAACGACATTAAGCTAAAAAATGCAATTAAAAAAAATAAAATTATTTGCATACATTGCATGAAAAGTACTTACTGGACGATGTTTGTTTGCACCCGAACAACTGATGAAGGGTTTCGGCGCCAGATGTTGAGTCTTCTTGGATCGGCCCGAAGCGATTGCAACCGCATAGTTGGAGGACCGGAACAGTCGGTATACAGTTACCTCTTCCAATTAGTTTGATGAATGATTGCCCTGAAAAATTTTGTTACTTAGACGGTTTATTTGAAATTAAATTAATTTTTAAGGCCTACCTAAGAGTCCACTGTCGTTTGTCCTCTCAAAGCTGTCGAAACTTTCCTACGCCGGGTACGTCTTGTGATTTCGGTGCTGTCTGGTGGTTGCGCGGCAGGAAGATTCCGGAGAAAATGAATAGGTCTGGCTGGTTGTCGGGAAAGCTTCTCGCCGACCCGTTCACCTAACAGAAGCTAATAATGAAGATGTGTCGACTGTTTGACGAAAAATTACTTTGGTTCAAAAGAAAATTCATCTAAAACAATGAACTTTTACTTTGATTCTGAGTTAAAAAAAAAATTCTTTGAATTCAAATTAAATATTTTGATTTAAAAATTCGGAACATTGGTTTTATGGGAAAAAAGTTCGGTTCAATATAAAATTTACTTGAATCAAGGAAATTGGATTTTGTTTTAATGTACACAAGGTTTTTGAATCAAAGATGTATATTTTTTAGTTCAATGGTACTACTTTTCGCTGCGTGAGACTGTGTTTGGATGGGCTGTATCCGGATCGGTTCCAATAAATTCCTCCGAAACTCCCCGGTTATGCCATCTTACGACCATCGATCGAGACCAAGAACAATCCTCCGAAAGGTTCTGGGAACTCGAATCTCTGTTGCCGTCTCAAGCTCTGTCAGCTGAAGAAACAAAGTGTGAAGAAGTGTTCAGTGCTACCACCGCTCGCGATTCGTCCGGTTGTTTCGTAGTTAGATTGCCACTCACTAGTGATCCCCTGGTACGTGTTGGTGAATCAAGATCCATCGCCGAGCGCCGCTTCGGAAGTCTAGAGAGGAGACTTAAGCGAGATCCTGCCACTCGAGAAGCCTACGTTTGTTTCATGGCCGACTACGAACGTTTGGGCCACATGATCAAGTTGACTGATCCAGTAGACGACTCTGTCCCCCACTGCTATCTACCACATCATCCAGTCTTCAAGGAGTCAAGCACAAGCACCAAGGTCCGTGTTGTTTTTGACGCTTCGTGCAAGACATCAACCGGTTACTCCATCAACGATACGCAGTTGGTGGGACCTACTATCCAGGACGATCTACTGTCGATCATTATGCGCTTCCGAACCCACCCAATCGCACTCGTAGCCGACATTGAAAAGATGTACCGCCAAATACAACTGCACCTGGACGACTCGCCATTTTTGGCCACCCGCACCTTAAAACGCCTCGCTGAGAATGAAGTCAGTCGTTTTCCTGTTGCCACCCCAGTTTTCAAGAGTGACTTCTACGTCGACGTCTGTTTGACTGGTGCCGAAGATGTCGATTCTGCCGTTCAACTCCGCCGAAAGGCATCTGCTCTAGTTGTTTCTGCCGGGTTACCACTCAAGAAATGGGCATCCAATGTTCCTGAAGCGCTTCGTGGTATTCCTCCAGAAGATTTGGCTGTATCCGCAATCCACAGCCTGCAGGACGATCAGGCTGTCTCCACGTTCGGACTTGTTTGGAAAACAACGTTGCCCCCGTTTTCGTATCCAATTTACCAATTGCATTTCATCTCGGAAGCGTCGGAGAAGTCCCATGGAAGTTGCTGCATGCGGTACTTCCGCTTGTTGAAAGCTGCTGCACGGAAGTCGGAAAGGGACCCATTCATGATGCTAACCACGCCGATCTGAAAGAAGCAGCCTTCGTTCTGTGTCGTCTTGCCCAGAAACAGGATTTTCCTGAGAAGTTAGTCACCCTTGCATCGACCAGTCGCCTTCCATCTTCATCGCAGTTGAAGCACACCCGCATCAAACTGAATTCAAATGGAATTATTCGAACTGTTCTGCTCGTGAAACTCCCGCTATTAAATCTGTTGGCGAAGTATTATCATGGGAATTTACTTCACCTCGGCCCACAACTAATGCTCCCCACGATCCTTAAAAAACATTGGATCATTGGAGGACGCAATCTAGTGCGCCGCACATTCCATGAACGCCACAAGTGTTTCCGAAGCAGACCGAAGATGATCCTGCTGATGAACGTGGTCAACAATTGGAGAACCGGTCACCGCAGTTCCTGGAAATCCGCAATGAGTAGAGCTGCACTCTAAGACAGCTCCTGCACAGAATTTCATTGATCAGGTGATTGCGGTTCCAAAATTTTTATACCTTGTTTGTTGGTCTACTGGGTTCCCTTCTGCTTCTCAGAACCAAGCTCCAGATGGTGTTACGTTTTCGTCGTCTCCGCCTACACATTGCGGACCTCCTAAAACCAGTAGTCGCCGGTTGCAGCCCAAATGAGTAGAGCTACACTCTAAGTTAGCTCCTGTATGACAATTTTTGAAATCAGGTGATTGCGATTCCAATATTTTCCTATTTTGTTTGTTGGGCTACTGGGATCCTTCTTGCTCCGCAGAATCAACGCTTCGAGTGTGGTCGCACTTCATCGTTCCCGGCTTCGCATGGTTCCATCGAATTCCTAGTACCGGCTGATTGATAGCAGTATTCGATGGTCGCAGGTTCAATGAGTAGAGCTACACTCTAAGTTAGCTCCTGTATGACAACCATAAGCACCAGGTGATTGCGGTTCCAATCCTTTTACTGTATATTTGTTGGTCTACTGGGATCCTCTTTGTTCCACAGAAAACAAAGCTCCAGATGGTGTCCGTACCGCCCAGTTCCAATCGCTCCTCCTGCTTCCCCTGGTGCCATGATGCGTCCCGTAGGTCCACGCAGCCGAAGATGGAGGAAACAGATGAAGCTCCCTAGTGCAAGTCAAATTCATGTTGAAATGTCCGTGCCATTTCAAGGTGGCCGGAATGTTTGTTACCAAACCTAAATTTAATACCTTTCCTAATACCGCAACGAAAAGTAACATCATTCGCAATCTAATGTTAATTAATTGTTAGTTGTAAAATTTGTTTGATTATTTTTGTTAATTGTAAAACGTAAAAAAGTGAACAACCCTAGTTGATATACAACATAGCAGTGAGTTACCGGATGAATTGTTTGCACGGTAACTCACCAACCAGCTGATAGCAACAACAACAAGTCAGCATAAAATCAGTCTGAATAAAGTCTCGTGGCAGCAACATCGTCTCTGTGTTGTTTTGTTCCGTCGGTCGAGTAAATTAATAAAGTATTGTTTTATTCGTGAAATTCGGTGTATATTTGCGTTTCTAAATCGCATCCGAAACCCGTAACGACAAATATTGTGCTGTGCGACGAATTGTGGACCGATTAAGTGCACAACAAAACCTTCCTCCTGACCCGTCGGCTGTGGAGAAGCTGCGAGTAAACCAACCTATAGCGCTAATTATCACCGACCCGAGGTGCACCCGCTGCTTTGCTGTTTATTGCTGTGCCACGGAAGCAGCAAAAAGTAAACCCTCCGAATTCGAACATAAAGCGGTAAGCTACCCCCCTGAATCCTCAACAAAAATCATTTGGGCAAGGTTTTTTTTTTCATGGTACTCTAAAATAAATCGAACAAATTTAATATATTTTTTATAGGGAGAAGGAGAGGTTTGTATTATTTTGCCCGAATAAAAGGGGAGCACTTCCAAAATATGGCTATAAATTTCTATACGACGATATCAAAGTTCTACGCATCTGGAACATATTGTCTCAATTTATACTGAGATGAGTTAAAATTAGATATTTAAACAGATTCTCTCAATTTAGCCAAGTTGCTAAACTCAATTTAGTTGTGTTAATATAACTGAACTAGAGATAGCAATCAATACCGAGCTTTTTTAACAAATTCTGGCATTAATTATTAATTTTTGCCAAAACCGATACTGCCGGTTAAAAATGCATAAAAAATTGAAATCCGAGACTGTTAACTTGCTTTTAGTTGTTGAATAATTAACTCATTAAGAAATAATTTCTATCATTAAGAAATAATTTCTATCTTATATAATCTATCTTTCAAGATTTAAATGTTTTCTAAGTGAGCTTTCTTAAATTTGTCATGTTAAATTTTAACTGAAACGCAGTCTCAAATTCCAATTTGTAATGCATTTTTTTAACAAGTCCTCAACACCGTGGCTTACAAAAATAATTATCAAATTCGGCTATGTGAAAAATCACTGTTTTGCTGTCTCTCGTATGTTTTAAGACTTTACAATATGTGGTCAGCATATGTGTGATTATTGTAGGTATATTAAGATCAATACATGTTGAACAAAAGAAGACCAAATGAAAACATTATGACTCTACACAGGTTATAATGCCATACTGTATACTAGAATGAGTTTGAATTTTAAATTTGAAACTAGTTTTCACCTATTCCAAAAAAGTTTCCGAACTTCATATGGTTATGTTTTACTGATTTAACGGAGACAAAAGATTGTTTTAAAAATGAACATGTTTGATGTTTTTCAATTTACTACTAGTAATAATAGAATGTAAAAATATTAGAAATTCAAAGATGCTGTTTAAAAAATATTGGGCCAGGAAGACTAAAAAAAAAATAAGTCAATTATCCGAGTTAAGAAAGATTTGCATAAAAGACACGGATATCATACCCAAGTAGATTTTGTTGCACAAATTAAAGAATAATTGTTTAAACCCATTGGGTAGGCCATTGTGGGTGAATTCTCGTAAAAAAACGTTGCATAATTAAAGGCGATTTTTTA
>NC_073692.1:417102351-417127351 GCF_029784155.1 Uranotaenia lowii
TTCATTTTTGTCATTTTTGTCATTTTTGTCATTTTTGTCATTTTTGTCATTTTTGTCATTTTTGTCATTTTTGTCATTTTTGTCATTTTTGTCATTTTTGTCATTTTTGTCATTTTTGTCATTTTTGTCATTTTTGTCATTTTTGTCATTTTTGTCATTTTTGTCATTTTTGTCATTTTTGTCATTTTTGTCATTTTTGTCATTTTTGTCATTTTTGTCATTTTTGTCATTTTTGTCATTTTTGTCATTTTTGTCATTTTTGTCATTTTTGTCATTTTTGTTATTTTTGTCATTTTTGTCATTTTTGTCATTTTTGTCATTTTTGTCATTTTTGTCATTTTTGTCATTTTTGTCATTTTTGTCATTTTTGTCATTTTTGTCATTTTTGTCATTTTTGTCATTTTTGTCATTTTTGTCATTTTTGTCATTTTTGTCATTTTTGTCATTTTTGTCATTTTTGTCATTTTTGTCATTTTTGTCATTTTTGTCATTTTTGTCATTTTTGTCATTTTTGTCATTTTTGTCATTTTTGTCATTTTTGTCATTTTTGTCATTTTTGTCATTTTTGTCATTTTTGTCATTTTTGTCATTTTTGTCATTTTTGTCATTTTTGTCATTTTTGTCATTTTTGTCATTTTTGTCATTTTTGTCATTTTTGTCATTTTTGTCATTTTTGTCATTTTTGTCATTTTGTCATTTTTGTCATTTTTGTCATTTTTGTCATTTTTGTCATTTTTGTCATTTTTGTCATTTTTGTCATTTTTGTCATTTTTGTCATTTTTGTCATTTTTGTCATTTTTGTCATTTTTGTCATTTTTGTCATTTTTGTCATTTTTGTCATTTTTGTCATTTTTGTCATTTTTGTCATTTTTGTCATTTTTGTCATTTTTGTCATTTTTGTCATTTTTGTCATTTTTGTCATTTTTGTCATTTTTGTCATTTTTGTCATTTTTGTCATTTTTGTCATTTTTGTCATTTTTGTCATTTTTGTCATTTTTGTCATTTTTGTCATTTTTGTCATTTTGTCATTTTTGTCATTTTTGTCATTTTTGTCATTTTTGTCATTTTTGTCATTTTTGTCATTTTTGTCATTTTTGTCATTTTTGTCATTTTTGTCATTTTTGTCATTTTTGTCATTTTTGTCATTTTTGTCATTTTTGTCATTTTTGTCATTTTTGTCATTTTTGTCATTTTTGTCATTTTTGTCATTTTTGTCATTTTTGTCATTTTTGTCATTTTTGTCATTTTTGTCATTTTTGTCATTTTTGTCATTTTTGTCATTTTTGTCATTTTTGTCATTTTTGTCATTTTTGTCATTTTTGTCATTTTTGTCATTTTTGTCATTTTTGTCATTTTTGTCATTTTTGTCATTTTTGTCATTTTTGTCATTTTTGTCATTTTTGTCATTTTTGTCATTTTTGTCATTTTTGTCATTTTTGTCATTTTTGTCATTTTTGTCATTTTTGTCATTTTTGTCATTTTTGTCATTTTTGTCATTTTTGTCATTTTTGTCATTTTTGTCATTTTTGTCATTTTTGTCATTTTTGTCATTTTTGTCATTTTTGTCATTTTTGTCATTTTTGTCATTTTTGTCATTTTTGTCATTTTTGTCATTTTTGTCATTTTTGTGATTTTTGTCATTTTTGTCATTTTTGTCATTTTTGTCATTTTTGTCATTTTTGTCATTTTTGTCATTTTTGTCATTTTTGTCATTTTTGTCATTTTTGTCATTTTTGTCATTTTTGTCATTTTTGTCATTTTTGTCATTTTTGTCATTTTTGTCATTTTTGTCATTTTTGTCATTTTTGTCATTTTTGTCATTTTTGTCATTTTTGTCATTTTTGTCATTTTTGTCATTTTTGTCATTTTTGTCATTTTTGTCATTTTTGTCATTTTGTCATTTTTGTCATTTTTGTCATTTTTGTCATTTTTGTCATTTTTGTCATTTTTGTCATTTTTGTCATTTTTGTCATTTTTGTCATTTTTGTCATTTTTGTCATTTTTGTCATTTTTGTCATTTTTGTCATTTTTGTCATTTTTGTCATTTTTGTCATTTTTGTCATTTTTGTCATTTTTGTCATTTTTGTCATTTTTGTCATTTTTGTCATTTTTGTCATTTTTGTCATTTTTGTCATTTTTGTCATTTTTGTGATTTTTGTGATTTTTGTGATTTTTGTGATTTTTGTGATTTTTGTGATTTTTGTCATTTTTGTCATTTTTGTCATTTTTGTCATTTTTGTCATTTTTGTCATTTTTGTCATTTTTGTCATTTTTGTCATTTTTGTCATTTTTGTCATTTTTGTCATTTTTGTCATTTTTGTCATTTTTGTCATTTTTGTCATTTTTGTCATTTTTGTCATTTTTGTCATTTTTGTCATTTTTGTCATTTTTGTCATTTTTGTCATTTTTGTCATTTTTGTCATTTTTGTCATTTTTGTCATTTTTGTCATTTTTGTCATTTTTGTCATTTTTGTCATTTTTGTCATTTTTGTCATTTTTGTCATTTTTGTCATTTTTGTCATTTTTGTCATTTTTGTCATTTTTGTCATTTTTGTCATTTTTGTCATTTTTGTCATTTTTGTCATTTTTGTCATTTTTGTCATTTTTGTCATTTTTGTCATTTTTGTCATTTTTGTCATTTTTGTCATTTTTGTCATTTTTGTCATTTTTGTCATTTTTGTCATTTTTGTCATTTTTGTCATTTTTGTCATTTTTGTCATTTTTGTCATTTTTGTCATTTTTGTCATTTTTGTCATTTTTGTCATTTTTGTCATTTTTGTCATTTTTGTCATTTTTGTCATTTTTGTCATTTTTGTCATTTTTGTCATTTTTGTCATTTTTGTCATTTTTGTCATTTTTGTCATTTTTGTCATTTTTGTCATTTTTGTCATTTTTGTCATTTTTGTCATTTTTGTCATTTTTGTCATTTTTGTCATTTTTGTCATTTTTGTCATTTTTGTCATTTTTGTCATTTTTGTCATTTTTGTCATTTTTGTCATTTTTGTCATTTTTGTCATTTTTGTCATTTTTGTCATTTTTGTCATTTTTGTCATTTTTGTCATTTTTGTCATTTTTGTCATTTTTGTCATTTTTGTCATTTTTGTCATTTTTGTCATTTTTGTCATTTTTGTCATTTTTGTCATTTTTGTCATTTTTGTCATTTTTGTCATTTTTGTCATTTTTGTCATTTTTGTCATTTTTGTCATTTTTGTCATTTTTGTCATTTTTGTCATTTTTGTCATTTTTGTCATTTTTGTCATTTTTGTCATTTTTGTCATTTTTGTCATTTTTGTCATTTTTGTCATTTTTGTCATTTTTGTCATTTTTGTCATTTTTGTCATTTTTGTCATTTTTGTCATTTTTGTCATTTTTGTCATTTTTGTCATTTTTGTCATTTTTGTCATTTTTGTCATTTTTGTCATTTTTGTCATTTTTGTCATTTTTGTCATTTTTGTCATTTTTGTCATTTTTGTCATTTTTGTCATTTTTGTCATTTTTGTCATTTTTGTCATTTTTGTCATTTTTGTCATTTTTGTCATTTTTGTCATTTTTGTCATTTTTGTCATTTTTGTCATTTTTGTCATTTTTGTCATTTTTGTCATTTTTGTCATTTTTGTCATTTTTGTCATTTTTGTCATTTTTGTCATTTTTGTCATTTTTGTCATTTTTGTCATTTTTGTCATTTTTGTCATTTTTGTCATTTTTGTCATTTTTGTCATTTTTGTCATTTTTGTCATTTTTGTCATTTTTGTCATTTTTGTCATTTTTGTCATTTTTGTCATTTTTGTCATTTTTGTCATTTTTGTCATTTTTGTCATTTTTGTCATTTTTGTCATTTTTGTCATTTTTGTCATTTTTGTCATTTTTGTCATTTTTGTCATTTTTGTCATTTTTGTCATTTTTGTCATTTTTGTCATTTTTGTCATTTTTGTCATTTTTGTCATTTTTGTCATTTTTGTCATTTTTGTCATTTTTGTCATTTTTGTCATTTTTGTCATTTTTGTCATTTTTGTCATTTTTGTCATTTTTGTCATTTTTGTCATTTTTGTCATTTTTGTCATTTTTGTCATTTTTGTCATTTTTGTCATTTTTGTCATTTTTGTCATTTTTGTCATTTTTGTCATTTTTGTCATTTTTGTCATTTTTGTCATTTTTGTCATTTTTGTCATTTTTGTCATTTTTGTCATTTTTGTCATTTTTGTCATTTTTGTCATTTTTGTCATTTTTGTCATTTTTGTCATTTTTGTCATTTTTGTCATTTTTGTCATTTTTGTCATTTTTGTCATTTTTGTCATTTTTGTCATTTTTGTCATTTTTGTCATTTTTGTCATTTTTGTCATTTTTGTCATTTTTGTCATTTTTGTCATTTTTGTCATTTTTGTCATTTTTGTCATTTTTGTCATTTTTGTCATTTTTGTCATTTTTGTCATTTTTGTCATTTTTGTCATTTTTGTCATTTTTGTCATTTTTGTCATTTTTGTCATTTTTGTCATTTTTGTCATTTTTGTCATTTTTGTCATTTTTGTCATTTTTGTCATTTTTGTCATTTTTGTCATTTTTGTCATTTTTGTCATTTTTGTCATTTTTGTCGTTTTCGTCATTTTTGTGATTTTTGTCATTTTTGTCATTTTTGTCATTTTTGTCATTTTTGTCATTTTTGTCATTTTTGTCATTTTTGTCATTTTTGTCATTTTTGTCATTTTTGTCATTTTTGTCATTTTTGTCATTTTTGTCATTTTTGTCATTTTTGTCATTTTTGTCATTTTTGTCATTTTTGTCATTTTTGTCATTTTTGTCATTTTTGTCATTTTTGTCATTTTTGTCATTTTTGTCATTTTTGTCATATTTGTCATTTTTGTCATTTTTGTCATTTTTGTCATTTTTGTCATTATTGTCAACCAAAAACATAACAACGGTATCAGAAATTACAAATGGCTTGTTATTTTTAAACTTTAAATGAATTCATTTGTATTCAATTTCAATCGAAATTATTTTGAAAAACTTTCATTTATGAATGAGATAAAAAAAAAAAAATGCTTCGAGAATTTAAATAAAAACGATGAAAATCTGGACCAACATTCAGCTAACATCGTAGAAGTCTTCAAATGAGTGCAATGAAAATGATGCTCAGAAATTGAGGTAGGTAATATGTATTAGATAAGTAATAAAAATTATGATAATATGAATGAAAAGTAGACTGAGTCGATTTGGGGTCATTTTTTAACTTCTCAAACCCTGGGGCCTAAAAGTCTTTGTTTCGGTTCAATACTCGTCCATGAATTTTGCAGAATTTTTAAGTTGAATGGGAAAAAATGTAATATTTTGTACTGAAAAATAAACATTATTTTTGTTTCTTCTGAGGAACCGAGCCTGCTTATGGTTTTTGTGCCAATTTATAAATTCTCTAAAGGAAATTTTCCGCTGAACAACTTTGTCCAAGAATGTAACTTCGTATCTTATTAGGAAAAAAGATATTAGCTGTTTAACAGGGTTATGTCTTTTGGCATTCAACTCAATTGGCATCACTGGATTTCCCTCGCAAAGCTTTGCAAGAATAGTAATCATGTAATACCTCACTAGGCACCCAGCAGTGATGTCAATTGAATTTATTGTTTATCAATTTCAAAAGACACACCCCTGTTAAACAGCTAATAACTTATTAGTGTAATAAAATACGAAGTTGAGGTCTTCGACAAAGATGTTCAGGCGAAAATTTCCTTTGAAGATTTTATAAATTAGCACAAAAACCATATGCTCACCTCCACAGAAGAATTATAAATGATGTTAATTTTTCAATACAAAATATTAAATTTTCCCATACAAACCTCAAAGTTCAAATTCACTTATTTAAAAGTTACTTAAACATTCTGCAAAAATCATGAATGAGTTTTTAACCCAAACGAAGCAGTTTAGACCCCAGAGTTTGAGAAATTCAAAAATGACCCCAAATCGACTCAGTCTAATGAAGAGCTACATAACTTGTAAATCAATCAGAACTATTGTTTGATTCAAGGCATCTGCATCAGGAATGCAAAAAAAACTAAATATCAAGAAAGTCAAGGATAATAATTGAATTACCAATACAGCTGCGCCCATCGTGTCCCACTTTGTAGCCCTGCGGACATCGGCAGCTGTACGAGCCAGGTGTGTTTTCGCAAATGCCCACGCAGAGGTTATTCGATTTGTATTCCTCGCACTCGTCCACGTCGTCGCAGGTCCGATTATTCATGGCCAATCGATAGCCCGGCTCGCAGCCACACCGATAGGAGCCCCAGTAGTTGATGCAGCGCTGATGGCACAGCCCCGGAACTTCACTGCATTCGTCCACATCCGTACAGATCAGATCTTCGGGGCGTGCCTTCCGGAAGCCTTCCTTGCAGTCACATCGATAGGACCCAACCGTGTTCAGGCAGTCCGAGTTCTGGGGACACACCTTGCCTTTGTGCAAATCGCACTCGTTTACGTCCTCGCAGCGATGATTCCGGCCGATTATGTGCCCCGGCGGACACAAACAGACGTAGCCGCCGCGTTTGTTTTTGCACACCTGATCCGGACCACACTTGGCCTCACCGGTGCTGCACTCGTCCACGTCTGAGGGGGAAGATAAATGAGCCAAAGATAATTAGGTTTGTTACATCATTGTACATGGGAACTTGAACAACTTCCTCAAATAAGCTTCAATCGGAGCTTTAAAGCAATGCATTGCAAAGTCGGTCGAATAAGACGCGTTCTAATAAAATCAGTACAGTTCTCAAAATATACTTAATTATAGTTTTTTATAAGTGGAAAAAAAAAACATTTGAAAAAATCAACTAAATTGTTATTCAATTGTCATAAATATAATATACTTTACTATGTTTGGTTTTTCAAGCGAGACGTTCTTGCCTGAATTTGGTACCTTTTTTAGCTTGAAAATCCCCACTGTGCTATGATTGGATAACAGTAAAGCTCGGGTAACCGAAACTAGGATTTCAAGTTCCAATCAATTTACAACAATCTTTGTGATAAATTTTGGTTTTGTGAAAGAAAATACCAAGAATACATGGATTACGATGATTTCCATATAAACATCCGTTCAAAAAAGAATGAAATCGTCTCTCATTTTCAACCCGGCACCATTTTTGATCACGTTCATCGATTTTGACGAAACTTGGCCTGGTATTAGATCAAACATTTTCACATCTTTGGACCAAATTTAAAGATTTTTCAATGAAAATTGTCAAAGATACAGAAAATTTAGTGAAGCAACTCCAAATTTCCCTTTTTTACAGGAATAGCTGTATCTTTGTTTCCCGTCAATGTAAAGACTTCAAATTTTGTGGAGTTTTAGTTGGGTAGTTGAACTAAATTGTGTGAAATTTCCATGAAAAAATATCAACCGAGAGAGAAATGGCAGCTTGTCAAAGTTGGAAGTGGGTGCGCAGCTTCAAGCGATTTCTTTCGTTTTTGAACGCAACTGTATGTAAGAATCAATAAAAATTTCCAATCAAATTTTACTTTGCAAGAAAAGTTCAAGTGTAATTGATTCATTAGATAAATGGCCTTATGAAGAACCGACTCATGGGCAAGGAATATTTAAAGAAGGTAGTGCCAAGGCAGTCCTGCTCTAGTATTGGTACAGGCTGAGACGTCACAATCACAATCACGAAAAATCTGTTTATTCACTAGGAAACTTTTCTTTTTCGATGATAATTCGAAGAATCTACTGGAAATTTTCCAATTTGAAAACATGTTATTGTAGAAGGATTCTTACTCTTCAAGATGGGTGCAAAAAATGTTGCATTTTCGAATAGTTTTTCTTTAAAAAAAGACCATCAAAGTTCGAAAAAATTGTGGATTTTCACCACTGAAATTTGCAAAACCTTAAAATTAGTTCGAAGTCTTCAATGAAAATGTTTTAATCAGTGCAGTTTAAGCTCCTCATTACAAGAAAGTGATCAAAACACAATTTTGTATACAAAACCACAATCTTTTATAGGTATTTTAGTAAACTGAGTTAACAATCATGAACGAATGTTAATTGTTCTACATATGAATTGTATATGGTAAACCGGTTAGATTAAAATCATTACAATTAGTTAAACACTCAACATCTACCAGCTAGACCTTTTCGAAGCTCATACTTTCTTCATTTTTGCACGTTTTAGCTTCAAGGCGACATTGCATTCATTATTAACTTAAAAAAAACATAATGCAATCTTCAAAGGACCAAAAAACTTCATAACATAGTGAAATAGCGGCCTTACCAAAAAAATCAAAATGAAATTGGAATTCAATTTCGTTCTAAAACGCGTTTTTCTTAGAAATTCCCACCATTCTCAAATAAATTTTCACAATATGTCTCTCGACACTACCTTATTTAAATATTGCTTGACTCATGGGAGGGATTGGTGAGAAATTTTTTTCCTATAACTTTTTGGCTAGAAAAATGCAAATTTAATAAATAGCAAAAAAAGTTGATTAAAACAGATTAAGTACAAGTTCTAAGACAAATAAAAGTTTACCATTAAAGACTTTATTTGTAATTCAGATCCTGTTAATATTTTTCTAAAACTTAATGTATATTTTTTTTAATTTAATATTTAAAATGAATTCCAATTTAAATATTTTACAAATTTGTGATTTCTTCTGGTTTGTGTATCCAAACTGGCTCTTATTGAGTATTTAATTTAAATTTTGAATCCTGAATCAAAACTATGAAACTACAGTTTCCTGCTATTTGTATCATTTCTGTTTTTATGATTTCACATTGATATTTTAATCTTGATTGTAAAATTTCACTTTAACCTGAGTCTGAATCCAATTTTTTAATTTTAATTTCGAATCTGAGTCTATTCTTCAAACCTGAATTTTACATTTGATTTCCAAGTTTGAAAATGATGTTTGAATATGAATTCCAGATACGAATTCTTTTTGTTTGTTAAACAAAAAGCAAAATTTGTATCAGAACACCTATCCTCAAATCTCTTGTTTGAATTCTGAATTTTTGGCTTACAATATAAATTTGTGTTTCAGTTATTAATTCGAAACTCGACTTGTGAATGAAAATGAAAATTGTTAGTAATGAAACTTTCTAAAGCTCCGATTTTGCATAAGAATAAAAAGTAAAAATTTCAAGTCTCAATTTAAAAATTGGTTTGCCATTTTCAATATTAATTTTCATTTTCCGAAATAATGCATTTCGAATATGGAATACGCATCTAGTTTAAGTTTTAAGTGAAAACAAAGATTCTTATCAGGGTTTTGTTCGAATGATGATCCAAACTGAAATTCAAGAACAATAAACGGGATACATAATCCGAGATTTGTTAATCGAGTTAAAATGTTTATAAAAAATTCGGAACCACAAATTCCGGAATGATTCTCACCTACGCTTTCCAACATTTCCTCCAAGTATCAAGGCTGTGCGAATCCGGACTTTTTCCCACAATATTCGTCAAAATCCAAATTATTCGATTTAAACTTTTAAGAAAACGTTTTAAATATTGCATTTTTTATCAAAATACATCAGTCAATTATATTGCAAACTGTCAAAAAAAAAAACGTTCGTGTCAGTTTTGACAAAATTTTTGCCATTTCACTCAACAGGGAGAAAATACAAAATTTACATTTTGCCCGACGTTCAGTCTTTGGTTTCGCCTTTCTAGAGGGATATCAAAAATTGTTTAAGACAAAAATTTTACAATTTTTTATTTGATTTTCTAAGTAATTTGAAAAAAAAAAACGGGCAAAATCTGGAAAATCTGGCAAGCTAATTCAAATTAAATTGAATTCGATATTCTGGACTAAATTTCAATAAATGAGAAAATAAGATAAAACTGTAGAAGAGTTGTGGACGTAGGATACGATTTCGAGGTTTAAGCTTTAGTTCTGAGTCGAAATTGTTACTCTTGAATAATTTTGGTCGTTCATCAAAATTTGGTGAGGAAATTGAAATTTTGAGGTTTGAGAAGAACATTGCGTTTGGAATTTTCGACCCTCATATGGGGAGGGATAATCTCCAAATCCCCAAAATAATTTAAATGACATTTTAGAAATGTGCTAACTTTTGCAAAATCGTAATAGTTTTTAGGAAACAATAGATAGTAGCAAACAATTTTGGAAAGATACATCTGAATAGTTGATTTTTTGGATTAAGATTCTTTCAAAATAGTTCTTCCTAGAATATCAAACACAACAAAATTGGAAAGTATGTTCAACTTATAAGAAGTGTTTTGGCCAAATTAAGGAGCGGGTAAGTTGTCTTCCTCATTTCGCTCATTTGATACAAGGTGAGCCATGCTACAAATAAAACTTACGATCATTATAAAAGTTCTGTACTCGTATAACGAACCATCCCTTCAAAAACAAAACAAACTCAACGATCTGAATAAAAATTTTGTGTTTTGTTAACGAAAAGGTTTGATAATATTGGTCTTTTAACAACCTAGAAAAAATGTTTATTGAACTGAGAGTGGGCAGCTGGGGTTTCAAAACAGTGCCAGAAAATAGCGTACCCTTGAGTTGATCAGAAATGCCACTGAAAAATTTCGAGAAATTTTCTTTGTCTTATTTTTAACTATTTCTATGCCACTTTCAATAAGATAATCTTCTAACCAAGATTTAACATATGTGTAGAATAGATACAAATTACTATTACTCTGCCTTTGAGGTTTTTTTTTAAAGATCACAAACTTACCCAAACATTCGGTCCCTTCGCTGTTGGCGGTAAACCCGTTGGGACACACCAGCAGATCGTAACACCGATAGGATCCATTACTGTTCACGCAACGCTGATTGTAGCGGCACACATTCTCCCGGGCACACTCGTCGATGTCTAAATTGAATTCGCCAACAAAACTTCAAGCATTAGTGAAAAGCGAACCCTATTTTCTATATTCTATTTTAACTATTTCAATATTAAAACATATTGGTGTTGAATTAGGGGTTGATTGCTGGGTATCCCGAATTCCCGGTAATGGTTTGGATAGCATGAGTTTGGGAATATTGTTTTCATTAGTAGAATCGTACCTTCCGGTGCAATATATGTACGTATTAATGTCTGTAATCGTATTGAGTAAATTCTCAAATTGCCAATTTCTTACCGACACAAGCTCCCAGAGCGTTTCGTTCGAATCCAATTCCGCAACCCCCGGAGTACCGATTATAGTCAGGCTGTTGCAGTTGACCCGCCGAAGGTTGTTGGTACAAGGGTTGTTGCTGATTGTGATGGCTCTGATGATGTGTCATCCTGGGCGGGGGCGGCGTGTAATAAACGGGACGGGCAGTTGTAGTAGTGGAAGTGGAAGTGCTGGTGCTGGTACTTGTGCTAGTGCTAGTCGTTGCCGTCAAGCTGTTGTGGTGGCTACTTACGGACGGAGGCGGGGGAGGAGCATACCTGGACCGTTGGCGACACCGGAAGGAACCTTTCGTGTTGAAACACTCGTACGGGGAGACGCAGTTGTGCCGTCCCAACGCACATTCGTCATCGTCTGTTAACGCGAAATGAGAGAAATGAGGATTGTCTCTTACGGTTATTATTCAATCGAACCAGATATCGGAACTTCACCGGGACGATACCGGAGATGATCAGAGGTGCCAAAAAGTTGATTCAATTAATTAATTACACTAGTTTAGAAAATTTAAAAAAAATAATGTCTTTTATTTGCTTCCCAATGTTTCTAATGAAAAATCGGTTACTGAATTTAAAAAATGAAATAGTTGGGCCGCGTATATGAATTTTTATTTACGACTCGTGCTGGAAAAAATCCAATTTTTACAGCTTGTTGCATAAATGATTATTATTATCACATAGTTATTCAAAAATTAATAATTTACATTCGTGCAATAATTCTGGCATCCCCTTTCGACCAAAAAAATGATAATCATGAAACTCACTGACCGTCACAGTTTCCGGTGCCGGCATTGAGCGTGTAACCGGTGCCACAGCTCTGCAACCGGATGCACGTGTACGATCCGATCGTATTGTCACATCGTTGCGATTCCAAACACTCGTGGGCATTTATCTGGCACTCATTAATGTCTGAAAATAGAACCAACAATCATTCGAAACCAACCATTAGATGGATGGAAGGACTAAATCAATCAGAACGATAAGCCGGCTGGTCGTCTGTCGGTTCGTAAATTGTTGACCGCATCGCCAGAATGAAATATTGGAAAAGGGAGAAAGCAAGCATAAAATACTCACCCACACAGGCGTTCGTGACCTGGTCCAACATGAAGCCAATTTTGCAATCGCATCGAAAACCACCGATCTCATTGGTGCACACCTGGTTGCTGTCACATGCATTCTTATCAGCGGCACACTCGTCAATGTCTGCGGATTTTAATGAGGTCGAAATTCGTTAAAACAGTGCTTAAATAATGATGCTGCAATTGCTTGGAGAGTGCAGAAAATTGATTCAAGAATTGATTAAAACATGCAAATGCTTTCGAGAAAAGCAGCTTAAACAGCAAAGTTCGAAAACAAGCAATAATCAATTGAAGTATATTTGTTTCTATATGGCAATCGTTGAAAATGGTTTCTACTTTGTCAAAGATGAAAAAATTAAAAAAAAACGACAGAAATTGACAAAAATGACAAAAATGATAAAAATCGTAAAAATGTCAAAAATGTCAAAAATGTCAAAAATGACAAAAATGTCAAAAATGTCAAAAATGTCCAAAATGTCATAATTGTCAAAAATGTCAAAAATGTCCAAAATTTCGAAAATGTTGAAAATGTCAAAAATGTTCAAAATGTCAAAAATGTCAAAATTATCAAAAATATCGAAAATTTCGAAATTTAACAAAAAATTAAAAATCCCAAAAATGTCAAAAATATCAAAAATGTCAAAAATGTCAAAAATGTCAAAAATGTCAAAAATGTCAAAAATGTCAAAAATGTCAAAAATGTCAAAAATGTCAAAAATGTCAAAAATGTCAAAAATGTCAAAAATGTCAAAAATGTCAAAAATGTCAAAAATGTCAAAAATGTCAAAAATGTCAAAAATGTCAAAAATGTCAAAAATGTCAAAAATGTCAAAAATGTCAAAAATGTCAAAAATGTCAAAAATGTCAAAAATGTCAAGTATGTCAAAAATGTCAAAAATGTCAAAAATGTCAAAAATGTCAAAAATGTCAAAAATGTCAAAAATGTCAAAAATGTCAAAAAAGTCAAAAATGTCAAAAATTTCAAAAATGTCAAAAATGTCAAAAATGCCAAAAATGTCAAAATTGTCAAAATGTCAAAAATGTCAAAAATGTCAAAAATGTCAAAATGTCAAAAATGTCAAAAATGTTAAAAATGTCAAAAATGTCAACAATATCAAAATTGTCAAAAATGTCAAAAATGTCATAAATGTCAAAATTGTAAAAAATGTCAAAAATGACAAAAATGTCAAAAATGTCAAAAATGTCAAAAATGTCAAAAATGTCAAAAATGTCAAAAATGTCAAACATTTCAATAATGTCAAAAATGACAAAAAAGGCAAAAATGTCAAAAATGACAAAAATGTCAAAAATGTCAAGAATGTCAAAAATGTCAAAAATGTCAAAAATGTCAAAAATGTCAAAAATGTCAAAAATGTCAAAAATGTCAAAAATGTCAAAAATGTCAAAAATGTCAAAAATGTCAAAAATGTCAAAAATGTCAAAAATGTCAAAAATGTCAAAATTGTCAAAATTGTCAAAAATGTCAAAAATGACAAAAATGACAAAAATGACAAAAATGTCAAAAATGTCAAAAATGTCAAAAATGTCAAAAATGTCAAAAATGTCAAAAATGTCAAAAATGTCAAAAATGTCAAAAATGTCAAAAATGTCAAAAATGTCAAAAATGTCAAAAATGTCAAAAATGTCAAAAATGTCAAAAATGTTTAAAATGTAAAAAATGTCAAGAATGTCAAAAATGTCAAAAATGGCAAAAATGGCAAAAATGTCAGAAATGGCAAAAATGTCAGAAATGTCAAAAATGTCAGAAATGTCAAAAATGTCAAAAATGACAAAAATGTCAGAAATGACAAAAATGCCAAAAATTTGAAAAATGACATTATTACAAAAATGACAAAAATGACAAAAATGACAAAAATGACAAAAATGACAAAAATGACAAAAATGACAAAAATGACAAAAATGACAAAAATGACAAAAATGACAAAAATGACAAAAATGACAAAAATGACAAAAATGACAAAAATGACAAAAATGACAAAAATGACAAAAATGACAAAAATGACAAAAATGACAAAAATGACAAAAATGACAAAAATGACAAAAATGACAAAAAATGACAAAAATGACAAAAATAACAAAAATGACAAAAATGACAAAAATGACAAAAATGACAAAAATGACAAAAATGACAAAAATGACAAAAATGACAAAAATGACAAAAATGACAAAAATGACAAAAATGACATGAATGACAAAAATGACAAAATGACATGAATGACAAAAATGACAAAAATGACAAAAATGACAAAAATGACAAAAATGACAAAAATGACAAAAATGACAAAAATGACAAAAATGACAAAAATGACAAAAATGACAAAAATGACAAAAATGACAAAAATGACAAAAATGACAACAATGACAGAAATGACAAAAATGACAAAAATGACAAAAATGACAAAAATGACAAAAATGACAAAAATGACAAAAACGATAAAAGTGACAAAAATGACAAAATGACAATAATTATTAAAATGCCAAAAATGACTTTAATGACTAGAATTATCAAAATATCTTAAAAATTACAATTTTGTATTCAAACTTAAAAAACAAAGCAAGTGTTGCTTACCCACACATTGATCGTTGTGTCTGCGAAAACCTGGAGCGCAAGATTCAACTCTTCGTTTTGGTGGAGTTTGTCTGTAAAATAATGATCAAGAGTAAAAACTTTAAAAAAAAAACAGAAGAGCAATAATAATTCATATTCTTTCCATTTGAACGCATTCTAGCTTAAATCGATTCAATTCTCGTCTATTAAAAGTCACATGGCTGATCTAGCATGATAGTTCTACATTCATGTTATTCATTACGATCCTGACAAGTAGTTAAGGTCTCAGAATGGAGAAATGATAGGAGGAAGCTTTTACTTACAGTGGATAGTTTTTTACAACGGCTATACAGTCGTACGATCCTTTAATGTTGACACATTGGAAGCCCTCGTCACAAGCAGCATCATCCTCGCATTCATCAATGTCTATGGAGGGAAAAGAAAGGAGAGAAAAAAAAGCGAAAAAAAATCATCAAAACGGAGAGAAGGCAAATATAGCCACGTGTCGGATCGGAACCTCGCTCATATTACTAGTCCTACACCACACTGATCCGATAAAGTGGAAAAAGCCACTTGAAAGTGTTTGCACATGCAATAAATGCCAACAGGTTTCGCCAAATAAATGTGATGGAACGAAGCTCAAAGTATGTAGACATTTTATTATGTAGTATCGAAGGGAAAATTGTGCATATATGAAAAGAGAGAAAGAAGATGTTCAAACCTTCGCAGGACTTGCTCGCACTATCGTAGATGTAACCGGGCGCACATTTTTCCACCGACTTAGTCTGGCAAGTATAATTTCCACGCCCGTTCAGGCAGTGCTGAGTTTAACTGTCAGTCTGCTCTAGGCACTCGTTTACATCTAAACATGGATAGATACATAAAATATGAAAAAATGAAAAACAGACACATAGAATGTGAGAGACAGAGAGGCTGCGATAGAAATATGAGATTAATGAAAATGACACATCAAGAGTCTAATGTTTCACACAGCCGTCGTTGGTCAGGATGACACGTTTAATGGTCTGTTACGCAAGGCTGTTGTTTCGGTCGGAATGACCGCTTCATTTATTCACCCACCTTCGCATTGACCTGTTTTTCGATCCAGCCGATAGCCGGCCTCACATTTGACATCTTCCTGGATGTCCAGACAGCGATAGCTTCCCTCCAGGTTCATGCAGACCTGGGTCATGGCGTTACAGGTTGCCTCGCCCGTTTCGCACTCGTCCACATCGACGCACTCGCCCGTCCGTTGGTCCTTCTCGAAACCGCGACGGCAACTGAGGAAAGGAAAACGGGATTGAACTAAATTTTATGTAACCAGCATAAGCAAAAGGTCAGTATCGAAGCGTCCATATGTTCTAAAGCATGGATCACGATAAATCTGGACGCACTGTTTATTTTACTGTTGTGATCCTAGTTGTCGGATCTGGAATGTTTTGACAGTACTTTGTTTTGGAATGTTTCCTCTATCAGTGTTGAAACTTGTTTAACGATTCGTTTCGTTTCAAAAAAGTTACACGTGATGGAAGGTGCGAGACGAAAATAAATTTTGGACACCCACGTCAAAAACTCGACGTGGTCGGGTTCAAAAATCGCAAAATCGTTAAAAATGGTCAAATCAACCGTGTGCAGCATTCTCAAACGTTTCCGTGAGATGCATACTATCGATCGGCAGGTTCATACCAAGCGTAATAGTGGACCTAAGGATCGGAAACTGCATTTGAAGGTGTTGAGAACGATCGAGGCAAACACAGGGTAGTCGGACTACGACATCGCCAAGAAATTCAACGCCGACCGGTGCACCGTCAGTAGGATTTGTCTGCGCGAAGGAATACGATCCTATCGGACCAATAAGCAACCAATCCGGACATTGAAGCAGAATGTAGTAGACAAAGGACGTGCCCGGAAGTTATCCAACTAGATTCCAACGAAGTACGACGGATGCATCCTCATGGATGACGAAACGTACGTGAAGATGGCTTTTAGGCAGCTTCCTGGCCAAAAACTTTATAAAGCCACTGCAAGGGTGCACTGCACTGGTCGGGGTGATGTCCCCGGCAAGTTCGAATTCGGTTTTGCCGATAAGTTTGCAAGAAAGTGTTTGATTTGGCAAGGTATTTGAAGCTGCGCGTCCCCCCAGTTTGCTACTCTGGGTCCATGGGTACAATAGGAAGACTCTTGTTTACCCCTACTCCCTAAACTCCACCTGGGGCCGCAGACTTGGTTCCCACCTCGAACTGTTTAGTACACTATGCTTCAATAGTGGGAGGTCTCTTCGCACTAACGCGCTCCAAGACAATACTCATTAACGAGACCTCTTTCAGCAAAACCTCTCATCCCTACGACTCGACGCGTGAACTCTCTTCTAACGACTTGAGAACCGACATCTCCTCGCAATGACTCGAGATTCCCACACAAACCTCTCCTCTTCGCGACTTGAGGCCTGATCTCTAACGACTCGAGATCCGACCCTCCTCGCAACGACCGACCTCTTATTTTTATGGTTTGAGGTATCCTAGACTCGCGCCTGTCACGGCACACTCGCGGGACTTAACGCAACGACTCGGATGATTCCCGACGAAGACGTCATCCTACTCCGACTCGAATGGCTCATCCGGCGTCGAGAGCCACTCTACCTGTGGGTATTCCCCGAACGTGGAATAACCCTTTCCCAAACGATTTCCACTGCGAAGAAGGTCAAGTCTTATCCCCGCAGCTTCTGTCGTTGAGAACCGCCCTACTCGGATACTCACCGAAGGTGGAGCATCCTACGCACGAACGTGGCGCACCCACGGCATCCACTACGCAGAAGGTGTTGTTGGACGCACTCTACTCGACAGCCCCCTGTCGATGGGGTCATTCTACTCCGATCGTTGTCCGGTCTTCTTTATCCCCCTTGGCTGGCAACCTTAGGATTTTTGGCCCGCGGATTTTACTGCCCGTTGTGTGCCAGATCGAGAGCAGCTTGTCCTGGACTCGCGCCTGTTACGGCACACGTTCGGGACTTGGAATGCTACGACTCGGATGTTTCCCGACGGTGACGACATCCTACACCGACTCGAGAGGCTCACCCGGTGTCGAGAGCCTCTCTACCCGTGGGTATCCCCCGACAGTGGTTAACCCTCTACCCTCGAGGTCCGCTACGAGGAAGGTAAAGTCTTATCCCCGCAGTTTCCCCCTTAGGAAGCGGCACTTCTCGGATACCCCCCGACATTGGGGTATCCTACACACGTTCGCGGCGCACCCCTGACCTCCGCTACGCAGAAGATGTTGCCTTATCTTTGTAGCTTCGATCAAGGGATCCGACGCACACTACTCAGATGCTCCCCGTCGATGGAGTCATCCTACACCGTTCGCGGACAGCCGTTGATTCCAGCTCCTCTGCAGGGCAGTCATGATCCGGGTGAACCCATGCCAAGTGTTGGAATCCGCACACATCCTTTGTAAAACGTCGTGTCGGGCCCACAGGCGGAAGTACGTACCGCCGCAAACCTCGGACATACAAACACCACATGCTCGGGTGTTTCCTCTTCGTCACCAGAATTTGGGCAATATTGCGAAGCCACATGTCCAAACCGGTAGTGGTACTTCATGAAGCATTCATGACCAGTCAGGAATTGCGTCATATAGAAGTCCACTTCACCGTGCCTCCGTGGATCAGACGATGGGTCAACCTTCCTCTCGTTGAGCTGTCCCACAGCTGCTGTCAGTAGGACATCGAGTCCTCATTGGCGAGATCTCGTACATTGGGCGTGCCTTTGTTGTCGTAGCAATAGACATCCTCCTCAAGTAAAACCGAGAGTCGCTGAACGCTGCTAAGTCGCTGCATGTTACAGTTTCTTCCCAGGGCCTGCCTCCGGGCCGCAAGATTGATGTGGTCATACTTGCCAGGATCCTCCTTTTGCTACTTTGGATGGCCGAGGAGTTCGGCATCATCCGTGTGAGTGCGGCCGTGGCCATTGCTGCTCTCTTGCACATTGCGCACGTAATCGACATGGCTCGTAAAGCTGAGCCTGTCGTCTATCATCATCCCTTGGTACTTGATTGCGCGTTTGGACACGATATTGCACGGTCCAACGGCAATGGTACCTGTTTGGGGTGAGATCAGGTTGGTGATTAGAACCATCACGGTTTTGTGGTGGGCTAAACGCAGGCACTTGGAGTGCATCCAGCTTTCCACTGCCTGGATAGCTACCGTGGCCAGAAGCTCAACCTCCGCTGTTGAGGAGCCTCTCGCCAAAAGGACTACATCGTCCGCAAATCCTACGAGTTCAGCTCCCGATGGGTCGTCGTAAGTGATGTTCCACAGAACCGGGCCGAGTATTGACCCCTGTGGAACACCCGCCGAAACCTCTTGTGTTCGCAATTCTCGCCGGTCGCCGGTCAGCGAATAGGGTGTCCAAACTATGATGAGTGGTACTCGACGAAAAGTTCGAAATTTCATCGAAACAACATCGGAATAATTTTTTAATTATTTTTTCATTAAAGTGCAATAAAAACCCTACATTTAAAGGGTACAAAACATTTTTGTTTCGTTTACATAGCTTCGAGATAGACCCGTTTTAATGCGTCCAGATTTATCGTGATCCATGCTTAATCGTTATTCTATTAATAAATTGTTTGGATGTGATTTTTATCAGATTCTACTATTAGGAACCTAATTTTTTTGTTAATAAATGCCCTAGAAGTAGGCTAACTAGAAATAAATATAGGAATGTAGGACTTTTGTGAGGATATACAAGAAGAAAATAGGATTCAATTCAACATTAGGACAAAAAATAGAACACCTGATTTAGTACCAACTTGAAAAATAAAAGTTATTTTGGAACCCTTACATAAACAACATATGAAAATATTTATAACACTATATGAAACATTTTTTGTGTCTATCATTTATAACTGATAATGGAAAATCTTTGTGTCCTGAATTTGAATAATTTTTCAGATATTGTCTATCACCTCTATTTTTGATGATAAATGGCGTGTGGAAATTTCAAAATTGATCAATTTTGCAAAGAAAATAACTAATAGGTAACTGATAAACTAATTAACTTACGAGAAAACTAAGAACAGAATTGGAATCTATTAATTATCTTCATTCAATCAAGGATTCGTACTTTTCCTAGATATTTACGTTTCAGAAATGCAACGCCTCTAAAGTTCTATGCATCGAGGAAATATTCGAATTTTGTTGCCTAGTCTTATTGATGAAACCTGGATATAACTGAGAGAGAGAGAGAGAGAGAGAAAACTGTTCCTAACAATTTTTAAACAGAAAACTTTTAATTCTTGGTTTTGAAAAAAATCAATAATTTTTTCACATTATTGTTACCTATAACCTTTAATTTCAGAAAGCGACTTTGTTATGGGGACAAAGGGGAAACTTTTTAAAGACTGATGACGAGATTTATTGCTTAAATCTTGGGTTAAAATACTCATAATCCAGTGCAAAGTTAAATGTGTGTGAAAGTGCAAGAAAATCTGAGTAGTTGCAAATTGACTAAAGGTTCGAAATACAGATACTTTTGAGCATTCGTCAAAAACTCTGTGTTTCCTATTTTTTACAATCTAAAGATCCTGAAATATGCCAAATTACGTCAACTTTTCAATCCTTTATTTCAAAATTTATATGGTGTGACTTTAACAATGTAGTCGATTCATTTATCGAAAAGCAGGGTGTTTTCACCACTTTTTACATTTTTGGTGGACATGATCTTAGAAAATTTCAAAATGTGCAACGTTTAGAGCTTCTAGTTTCAGTTTTCTTGGAAACTAAGTGAAAATTTTTTCGAACGTTCCATAGCTGATCTACAGTCTTTTTTCCGAAGCGTGTTGTGTCGGATTTTTTTTTTCTTTGCTTTTGAATAGTGTAACATAAATTTGAATTTGAATGTGTTACATTACGAGGTTTCCAAAAATATAAAATTTGTAAAAATTATTTGAGGAACAAGAGAGAGAAATAGCGATTTTTGTCAGGAGGGTCAAATGAACACTCCAGGGCCTGTAACGCCTATAAATTTCAAGAACGGATGAAGGTTGATATTGAATTATATTTTGAATAAATTTTCCAACTAGTAGCATAGTTGATTCGTTACATTGAAAAAATATTTTCAGAATATTCAAGAAATTTGATTCAACCAATTCGCTAAGTTAAAGGTGGGATATTTTTTCTTTAAAAATGTTAAGAGTCAAAATGAATGTAAATTATTCTTTGCACTTTTTCCAATTGATTTTCATTCAATAGGGAGCAGGAAAAAACTTGTAGAATAAAGTACCGTAAACTGGGGGAACTTTGATCACTTTTTTCATTCATTTTTGCATATTTTGGAAGGGGTTACTTTTTCGTAATACCTAAAAGCTTTAAAACCCTTAATGAGGTGATGAGTATTAAACATGATTATTGGTTGCAGTAAATTCAAACGACATTTGTGGTTATAATTAATTGATTGTTACAAAACCAGATTTCGAGTTTCGGGATAACTATGATCACTTTGGTTTAAACGTATCTCAACATCTTCAAATTTATTGTTTTGATGCCATTTAGCACAGAAAGCTCAAAATATCGATAACAGTAATGTTTTGTTTGGACTCGATTGAATTTTTCAACGTTTTCTTTCAAAAACAAACATACTCAAAAGATGGACAATGTTGCTGCATACATTCAGGGGCAAAAATTATAAACATTTCTCAATATTTTTTGGCTTCGAAAAAAAAGGAAATTTTATCTTCATGCAATTTCCTTAGTCCTCGCACTGTTCCTTTGTTCTTTTTTTCTTCAAACTTATCCATTTGATAAGGTTTTTAGACATTTATTCTATACGGGCTTTTTCATGGATAATGACCGATATTTTTCAATATCCAAAAATAATCATCAAATGACCATAAAAATAACTCTTAAACTAAACCTAAACCAAGAAAAAAGTTGAACTTTCACATTAAACAACCCATTTGCTCCTAAATGCTTAAATTTGTTCAGAAGAGATGTTTGTTTGTGAGCCTTCAAAAACCGAGATATTTTAAGATTTTTAAATTACATTTTAAGTTATATAAAAATTCTTCCAATAAAAACCAAATTTAGCCTATTTGTAGCTTAGTTTATAAGCTTTCAAACGTAGTAAACAGTTTTCATATATTTCAACTTTAAACTTAGTTAATGATGATTATCTGCAAAAATTTCATGTTGATCAAAGTTACCTCGCTGATCAAAGTTCCCCCAGTTTACGGTAAATGAAAGTCTCAACAATTTTTTTATTCAAATTTAAATCATGTAGGAAATAAATGAAAAGTAATGGAGGAATATTTCATGATTATTCACCATATAGAGTGATTTTTCGTAGAACAATAACATTTGGTCTTTGAAAAATTTAAAAAAAAATCATATTGATCCTACTGAACAGTTAACTATAAAAGACTTTTTAAAAGTTTTCAAATTGGTTTCCAACTAATTAACAAATAAATACAAATGGATAATTATCTTAAAATGTAGGTATCAAAGTAAAACTACAGTTGGTTTTGAATTTATCTACCCCCACACAGTAAAAAACAGTTTTTGAAATTGTGAAATTACTACTGAAGTATTAATAATAGTATTTAGATTGCTTACTGACACTTAAATGTAACTAGATATTTTTTTTCAAATACTTATAAATATTTATGTATCTACAGAGTAATTTTAGTTTCTGAAATATACTTACTCAGCATAAACCTCATCGGTAGATATTTCATTTTCATCCTCGGACGTAACTTGAACGCAAGTCTTCCTGTCATCTAGCAGCATATATCCAGGCTCACATTTGCATACATAAGATCCGCCGTCAGTATTTTCGCAAATCTGCGAACAAAGATTTTCGAATCGACCACAAATATTGTCTAGAAGTAATCAATACCAGTGCAGATAGAAAGTGAAAGAAATCGGGCAAACCAAAAGTGTCAAATAAAAAGCGCTCGGGTGCACTTGCTGAAAATTTGGATGCTGCAACATTTAATAAAAGGGAAAAAAACCACTCACTGGAATCCTCTTCACTCAGCAGAAAAGTGTCATCTCCCTGTTTGATGTCCTTGCAGCATCCTTCGTACACCTCATCCCAGGGACTCCCAAAGGCAAACGGATCAACCGAGCATTTGTTGGAACTGGATCCCACGACCAGACCGATTTTGCACGCCTCACAGCAATCCTTTTGGAGGGAGACACAAAAACACACTGAAGCCGGTAAGCCGTCGAAAACCAACAAATCAGCCATCGACCCCTAATCGTAGCTAGAGAGAAACTTACCGTATAGAATTCCGACCCTGAATGATCGCCCTTCAGGGAGCAGCTGAGACCCTGCCGGGCGGCTATTTGGCCAGCTGTGCACTGGTAAATCTTGTGCTGCTTCGAGCAGCAGATCTCAATCGTCGAAAGGCACAACCCTCGCAGCTCTCCCGGGACCAGTTCCAGTGATTTGTTGAAGCTGGAGCACAGCCGGTTCTGAGTGCCCCATTCCTCGCCCTCCTGGCAGCACAGGGACAGAATCTGCTCGATGGCGATCGCTGGAAAAGAGAGAGAAAAAAGGGTCACATTAGTAGGGCATTTAAAGGGTCGAAAGAGCTTTTTTCTTGTTTTGAATCGGCGTTGATGTTGCTATGATAGACACGTTAAGGATTAGGATGTGGGAGAAATTGTACCTTAGGGATGCACCTACAAACAAGAAGATAAATGACCATTTTATTATATTTGACAAGCAACAAATCAGTAATTTTATTATGTAATTTGTACTTGATTTAATAGAATTTAATTAAAAAAAACCAATCACCATTTTAACTAACTTTTTGCACAGAAAGTTTCAAACACATCTTACAATCTATACCAAATAATGTCAAAAGCTATCGGTTACAGCCAAAAGAAGCTTAAAAACATGAAATATTACCGGAAATGGATCTATTATATTAAAAATTAGAATTTCTATAGTACCAGAAATGCTCGATCCATATGTTTTCCGATTAAAAACAAAAATGGCGCTGATAGGTTAGAGAGATCCAACTATTCTAAATTGATTTATTATGTAAAGTTAGGTAGATAAGATAGAATCAGAGCCGTAGGAAGAACGGCCTTATGAAGGGGAGGGGGTTATTTTGGTTATTAATTTTGTGTATGATTATTTTGTTAAAACTTCGTGCCTTGGTTTTGAAAAAATTAAATAAACATTTCTTAAAACTTTTTCCTTATTTATTTTTAGGATCTTTTACATATAAAATTGCATGTAAATAATAGAAACTTTAAATTTTCATTTTAACACTAAGTTTTCGAATGAAAAATCATTTTATATTAAATTCAATGTATAAACCAGTTTTTATAAAAATGTTTAAGTCCAAGCCATATATTAAGGTAGAACTTTCATTTTCCTTGCTAAATCTGATTAATTTTTCTAATATAGATCGAGTAAATGTTTAGTTATTCAGCACGTTTGATTGACTACGGGAATTCCCGGGATAATTAGGCGTTTTCCTGGATTCGGGGGTATTCATGAATTTTTATTATTCCCGGGAATTCCTTGTCGGGATAACCCGGGCAGGACACTCTTCATCGATGGTTGAAATCTACATCCCAAAACCTCCTCCCCTCCCCATGGTTCATCCCAAAACCTCCTCCCCTCCGCTTATACGGCCATGTGTGCAATATTTACTTTTCGTTTAAATTAAAATATCTCTATCTATCTTTCCGCCAACATGTTCTCCTCTTCTTTAAACTTTTTTTATTTTTACTTTTTCCATACAAAATTTTTACTAATTCCAGACAAATTTGAAGGCCTTTGAGGGTCGCCTTAGAGTTATCAAAATGAGGTAAAACTTTGCCAGTAATGTTTTATCATTGATCTGATCCAAATTGAAGGGTGGGAGGTAGGTTTTGAGAAAGTTTGAAATAAGGCCTTCTTAATCCGCACGCTTCCGAGAGAATTAAATTTTATTTAGTGTTATTTTTAAAAGACTCAATGCAAAAATCTGAACCATATTATTTATTTCATCTGTATCCACACAGAAAAAAAAAACTGAGCTTTACATTTCAAGTAAAATTTTATTTCATGTCAAATGTGTTGTATAACTTGCTTTATTGAAACGCATTCCTGAAAAAAAATAAGCGTTTGCTCATTCCAGTATATTTGCTGTAATTTTACATGATTTTTGCATGAAACGATGTGTAGCAGAATCGTTTCACAAACAAGCACGGCCGACCGTTAAGCAGCAGGTTCGACTTGATGC
>NC_073692.1:417132351-417134482 GCF_029784155.1 Uranotaenia lowii
TTTTGTCAATTTTGTCAATTTTGTCAATTTTGTCAATTTTGTCAATTTTGTCAATTTTGTCAATTTTGTCAATTTTGTCAATTTTGTCAATTTTGTCAATTTTGTCAATTTTGTCAATTTTGTCAATTTTGTCAATTTTGTCAATTTTGTCAATTTTGTCAATTTTGTCAATTTTGTCAATTTTGTCAATTTTGTCAATTTTGTCAATTTTGTCAATTTTGTCAATTTTGTCAATTTTGTCAATTTTGTCAATTTTGTCAATTTTGTCAATTTTGTCAATTTTGTCAATTTTGTCAATTTTGTCAATTTTGAATTTTGTCTATTTTGAATTTTGTCAATTTTGTCAATTTTGTCAATTTTGTCAATTTTTTCAATTTTGTCAATTTTGTCAATTTTGTCAATTTTGTCAATTTTGTCAATTTTGTCAATTTTGTCAATTTTGTCAATTTTGTCAATTTTGTCAATTTTGTCAATTTTGTCAATTTTGTCAATTTTGTCAATTTTGTCAATTTTGTCAATTTTGTCAATTTTGTCAATTTTGTCAATTTTGTCAATTTTGTCAATTTTGTCAATTTTGTCATATTTGTCAATTTTGTCAATTTTGTCAATTTTGTCAATTTGTCAATTTTGTCAATTTTGTCAATTTTGTCAATTTTGTCGATTTTGTCAATTTTGTCAATTTTGTCAATTTTGTCAATTTTGTCAATGTTGTCAATTTTGTCAATTTTGTCAATTTTGTCCATTTTGTCAGTTTTTTCAATTTTGTCATTTTTGTCAATTTTGTCGATTTTGTCAATTTTGTCAATCTTGTCAATTTTGTCAATTTTGTCAATTTTGTCAACTTTGTCAATTTTGTCAGTTTTGTAAATTTTGTCAATTTTGTCAATTTTGTCAATTTTGTCAATTTTGTCAATTTTGTCAATTTTGTCAATTTTGTCAATTTTGTCAATTTTGTCAATTTTGTCAATTTTGTCAATTTTGTCAATTTTGTCAATTTTGTCAATTTTGTCAATTTTGTCAATTTTGTCAATTTTGTCAATTTTGTCAATTTTGTCAATTTTGTCAATTTTGTCAATTTTGTCAATTTTGTCAATTTTGTCAATTTTGTCAATTTTGTCAATTTTGTCAATTTTGTCAATTTTGTCAATTTTGTCAATTTTGTCAATTTTGTCAATTTTGTCAATTTTGTCAATTTTGTCATATTTGTCAATTTTGTCAATTTTGTCAATTTTGTCAATTTTGTCAATTTGTCAATTTTGTCAATTTTGTCAATTTTGTCAATTTTGTCAATTTTGTCAATTTTGTCAATTTTGTCAATTTTGTCAATTTTGTCAATTTTGTCAATTTTGTCAATTTTGTCAATTTTGTCAATTTTGTCAATTTTGTCAATTTTGTCAATTTTGTCAATTTTGTAAATTTTGTCAATTTTGTCAATTTACTCAATTTTGTCAATTTTGTCAATTTTGTCAATTTTGTCAATTTTGTCAATTTTGTCAATTTTGTCAATTTTGTCAATTTTGTCAATTTTGTCAATTTTGTCAATTTTGTCAATTTTGTCAATTTTGTCAATTTTTTCAATTTTGTCAATTTTGTCAATTTTGTCAATTTTGTCAATTTTGTCAATTTTGTCAATTTTGTCAATTTTGTCAATTTTGTCAATTTTGTCAATTTTGTCAATTTTGTCAATTTTGTCAATTTTGTCAATTTTGTCAATTTTGTCAATTTTGTAAATTTTGTCAATTTTGTCAATTTACTCAATTTTGTCAATTTTGTCAATTTTGTCAATTTTTTCAATTTTGTCAATTTTGTCAATTTTGTCAATTTTGTCAATTTTGTCAATTTTGTCAATTTTGTCAATTTTGTCAATTTTGTCAATTTTGTCAATTTTGTCAATTTTGTCAGTTTAGCCAATTTTGTCAATTTTGTCAATTTTGTCAATTTTGTGAATTTTGTGAATTTTGTGAATTTTGTGAATTTTGTGAATTTTGTCAATTTTGTAAATTTTGTCAATTTTGTCAATTTTGTCAATTTTGTCAATTTTGTCAATTTTGTCAATTTTGTCAATTTTGTCAATTTTGTCAATTTTGTCAATTTTGTCAATTTTGTCAATTTTGTCAATTTTGTCAATTTA